>NW_006800104.1:227903-363796 GCF_000485575.1 Poecilia formosa
TTAATATGAAAACTATAATTAGGCTATTTCATTCAAGACATGTTAAGTTTTAAAACTAGCTTATTTTAAATTTATTTTCTTAACAGTTCAATTCCACCTTCCCCTCTGTCACATGTTCTCCTGACCAAAGCGTTTAACCCACAGTTGCCTATTTATCAGTGTATTTGTGAATGTGAATGACTGTGGCTTTGAGTGATTGGCAAGACTAGAAAAGTCCTGTTATTATAGTCCTATTACCGAGGGCCTGAGCCTAAACAAACACCATAATCATCTCTGCACCAAACGTGACACTTGAAACAGAGCAGTCAGGCTCCTAGCAACTGCCAAATTAAAACTCACTTGCACTTGATGATGTAAAATTTGTATTCAAGCTGTAGGGCCATGCTATGAGGTGTTCTTCAGCTAATCTGAAACCTGCTTTAAGCTAGGAGGCTATTGCAATTAACTGCACAGAAACTAGGTGACCTCTACCTGACCCCAGTTGGGGATTCCAAGAGCCCTTCCAATCTGAGGCCGAGTTGTTGCCGTTCCCAATCGCTTCCACACAGTGAGCATTTTCTCTTTGTGTTGAGTGCAAGTCTAAACAATGTCTAAACGGCTCACAGGCATCCAGACTCTATTTGATAGGTATTTGATTCAAAAGTGAATGTTTTTTTTTTTCATATCTAAGATGTTTATTAGAAGTCTAAATATAGACTTGTTTTTGTGAAGACTGACTAGCGTGCAAGAAGAAAAAGAGGAACAATTCCCAGCCTAGAACTCCTGACACCTAAGTTACTGATCCTGAGTTTTTCTAACAAAGCTATCTGACAAGCTACCCACCTCTGTGCAAATAATACGTTTTATAACAATTTTACTTTTGTTGTGATCCATTAGTATTCACATTATCAGTTGCAAACATTTTTACACAATGGTGGATATTTCTCTCAAAGCAAAAAACTGAAGTTTATCTCATGATATTGTTTAAGTGTCTGTCAGTGCACACTAATTGTTTACCACACTTTTAGACTGAAATGTATGTTTCTGGGCTAGTGTCTGGTGCAGCAGTAAAGAAGGCGCCCTACATAAAGAAGACTGTTCTCGATGTCCATGAAATCTACAAAAAAAAGTTAAATATCTTTTCATATTTGATGCTATTCATCTAATTTTTCACCCATGAATAAGAAAAACAATACTGAGTGTTAATATGACTACAGCAACATGACTGAAAAATGGATGAATTTAGTTAAGATATATTACATGAAGCTGCTTACGTTTAACTTGGAATTAGAAATGCTAAAAAGTTAGCTAATGGAGGTTAGATGCGGATTGTTATATCTCAATGAAATCTCATCTAAAACAATAAAAAAAAATAAAAAAAAAATATATCTTTGAGGTGCTGCCAGAACATTTTGCACTTCATTTGGTACTTTTCTTTTGATGAATAACACTAGTTTAATGTATGAAATGTTTTTTTATTTACCTTATGTGTAGCTAATTAGCATAGGTAGGAAAAACTACCTGTGATGACATTTCTTCATATTCTCAACTGTAAAAGCCAACAATGCATCTTTTGACCTCAACTGCATTTGTTTGAAAGAGCAACAACTCTTAACTTTAAACTGATGCACTTGAAGTACAGCAATAAACTTATTGATATAAGCTATAGTGAACAAAAAACCTAAAGAAAAATCAGCTTTGTAAATATTTTATTAGGAAAAAAGTACATTCAGAGCATTTGCCAACCCCTGCAGCGCACATCTTTTTTCTTGGCAGAGCAACATTTAATAAACCAAAAAAGTTTGCTTACAAGAAAAGTTAATGTGTTACCTTTCCATTTCCTGATGTATGATACGGTTTGTGCAGCAAAACTGAGCAAAAACAAGGATGTATGTTCCTCCCCTGCTGTGGCTCTTACTTCCTCCTCCCAAGACAGTCAGAAAGTGCTTTTTCTGAATTCACAATCAAGCAAACTTTTAGCAGTTCCTCCACTGTCTCACTCTCGGGGCCCTCACTGATTCTAACTGGACCTAGAACTGAAAAATGTATCTATGTAAATGATATAATAATCCAATATATATACTATTATGCTTATTTCATTTTGGTTTAAAGACAAAAATAATTAGATACTTCTCTGTAGCAGGACGACTGTAACGTGAGCTTAGTTTTGTGTTTTCTTGCTTAGTTTTGTGTTTCTTCTGACTGTTTGCCTTCAATCTGTTAGTCTACTGGATGATTTAAGGTTTGGAGATTTGAGAATAAATAGCTCAATCCTACTTTTCATTGACCATAAAACTCATCTTGTGTGTGGTGGACATAATGAGGATAACTACTCTCCCAACAGGAATTCTGGTGTATCGGAAGTTCCCAGTTCAAGGCATGGTCCTTGGTGATCCCTGAGGATCCTAACCAATTTTCTCTCACTTGAAAGGTATTCAGCAGGAAAAAAAAAGAGATCCCAGACTCGCATCACAACTTGTTGGAACAATAAAAACAGACTATTATTGAGCTTTCTGAATGACCTTCCTGAGCTCTGACTTCCACCCTGCTTAAAAATTCGTGGACTCCGCTTAAAAGTCGGGTCGATCAGACGAGTGGATGAGTCAACTGTTAAATCAGTGGCCAGCGTGTAGACACGAGTGTCAGGGGTGATTCATGACAGCGGAAGGCAGCAGAAGCGAAAGTTTAACAAGATGCTAGCAAGACATGCCGGTGCCAGGATCCACGGCTCAAAGAAAGAGGCTCTGACTGGAAGTACAGCTGAAAGTGTCAGAGCCAAAGATTGGGGAGATTTTTTATAGAACTGACCAAAATGGACAGAAATGAGCTTACTGACTGGCAGCTCAGATTGACATGGAGTTAAAAAGACGTGGCTGAGATGGTTTGGACATGCGCCAACAGAGACAGTGGATATTTAGGATAAAGGGTGATGAATATGGAGCTGACAGGAAAGGAGAACCACAGGGCACATGGCCGCCTGCGTTACATCACGAGGGTTCATGGAGGAAAATGTTTGTGGTGTGTAAAGAGGGAGCAAATTATGGAAGTAAATAAAACGTAAACTTCATTTGTTTGCTAATCTGGCCTCATTTTCCAAATACCTCAAAATAAACCAGCTGGTTTCTCAACTTTCCCATCGTTTTTATTGGTTATTGATTCTATTCTTATTTGTTGAATGTTACCCATTTTACCTTTTGGCAGTTTACTACTTTCCATTACTTTTTCATTTTTCACTTAGGAATTTATTTGAGTGTTGGTAACTTAGTGAGTTTGTGGATTAAGGAATTTTTGGTTGGAAGACTGAAATATTTTGTTGATAAACTTTTATATTTTGAAGTGATAGTTGTGTTTGCTCCATATTTTCTCAAACAGCAGAACTATGCTGTTTGAGAATAACAGTGGTGAATTTAATCATTCATCTATTATGATCTAATATGTGAGACTTATTAGGCACATAATCATGAATAACAACTGACTGAAAACTATTTGGATTTTATTTCCTGATAATTCACAACTTGCTATTTTAATCTAAAAGTCATCCTCTTAGGCATGGATTATTATTCATACCAAACCCATCGTTACATCAAACTGCTTGAGCTTTACATCACATTATAATGTTATTCTCTCATCAAAAACTTCTGTAGTGTTGCTTTGATTCTTTCATGCATGTTTGAGAAGTCCCTTAATCTCCCATGGCAACCACACAGCTGTGCAAAATGGCTGGACCTATGCCCACCTTCGAGGTGCAGCTCCTCCTCAGAGCTCCTTCAGACTAGCCAGCAGCAATTAGCAAACACCTCCTGGAACTACACATCTGTTGCGCTCATTATACGAGCTACTTCTCAGAGCAACGCCTATTGAAAACGTTGCTAAAGGGTTAATAAGAGGCGTCATGTTGTGATGACTTCCTGAAGGTGGAGTTATGAGTTTCTTAAAGAGACTGAGGTCCAATTTCAAGAAGTTAAATTATAAAGCCAAATTTCTTTTAAGTCATTTTTAGGTAGCAGGTTTTTAATTGTGCTATGAAGCGACATTGTGTGGCTGGAAAACACATAATACTGCCACTAGAGAAAAAAATTAATTGATTAATTCTTGTTAATCATAAAATCTAACATAAATGGCTACCACACATGTACCGTGCATACCTTTTCTGCTTGTGCAATGAGTGCTTACCAGATGTGCGTGTGTGTTTTCTACTGCCTTATACCTGCCAGCCCATCAGGCCTGCAAACTTCCCACCCAGTACGGCGTATTTCATTAGCGGCCAGCGGGAGACGAAAGAGGGAAAGAACTGTACCTGACCCGAGGAAACGTCGCGTCAAAGAACAGCTTCACCAGTCGGCTGGGCTGCTGCTGTTGCTCTCGAACACACCAGCGGCTGCAAGGAAGACGGAGCCGGGATGATTGTTCTCTTCGTTTATTAGGCCGCCACTTAAAGACAGCGCCTCTTCGACACGCTTGATCTTCTAATGACACCTAATTATGAGGCTGGCTAATGACGGGTTCTTGGAGGTCAAGGCGTTGGCTGGCCGCCGTGCTGAGGAGGATTTTTTAGAAATACAGAGGTAATTATTGGCAAGAGCTCCCCTCTCATTAGAAACGCTCTGTATCTGAGCAGTGCACAGAGAGTGAGAGGAGAATCTAATTATCGCCCTCTTCTCACCAGCCCCTCCGCGACATCAATACTCCATTACAGCACCTTGTCCCCGGAGCGCAGACAAACTCCTGACTCCCACGCGTATGCGGCGGCCGTGTGCACGTGCAGCTAAAACGCATGGAAGTCATTAAAATTACACGCTTTGTGGTATTTGCCGCATGTCGCCCCTGAGCGTTAGAATCTGAAAGTTGAAGCGACGTCTTCTCGACTTCACATGACGACAAATATTTGTGAGAATATAAAATAATTTTAAAAAAACTATTGAACTTGAAGACGTTCCCCCAGAGACAAATTCCGTGGGAGTTTCCATTTGGATTTGGATTATAACAAGGTGTTCTGCTGAAAACAAACAAAAGAGTCCTGACAGGATTTCATGCGACTTCACTGGGCCAGATGGAGCTCGACGTGGAACAGCAGCTCTTCGTAGTTGTTGCCTCAGTGAAGATGACAAAAACAGACATGCCTGATTTCAGGCCGAGTCTCCTACAGAGTTCCAGGAGATCTACGTTATCACAAACATCTTATAGGAGGATTAAGCAAGACGTACTGCACTGTACAGGGAAATAGTTTTTAACAATGTCCACAAATTTCTATCTGCAAAAGAATGACGTGCATTTGCACTCACACCACCTGACTCAGAGCCAGTTTCAATCAGAGCTGGAAGATCTCAGATTTTGCACTTGTAGATAACCACTGCTGGTCTCGATACAAAACAACGTCCAACTCATTAGACATCGCATCCCAAAATCTTTTGATCCGTTTGCATTGTCAAAAATAACGGTGAGAATAGGTTCTAATCTCTCTTCCACATTTACTGCATAGGGAAGAGGACTGATGATCCATCTTACTCAATATGAGTAGACGGTGTAATATTTTCTATTGTCTCTTCACAAATCCAAGTAGTGAGAAGACTTTCTGCGAGGTACTATAATTCCCACCCAGCTGACCAAAGCACCTTTTCAACCCGCGGCCCGTCTCAACACAAAGAATTTGTCACACTCCATCTCTTGCAACATAATAGCTGACTGACTTGTAACAAGCATTCCTTAAAAGGCAGACATGCCTACAGAGGGTTGCATCAGTCTGTGTGAAGTTGACCTGCTGACTTGCAGCTGGTGGGCTCAAGTCTCTGCAACGGCTCTGCTTTGACGTAATTACTTGTGATCTAACTGAACGGTCTGGGAACAGCTAAAGCCAGGCTTAGTTGTGGACAAAAGTCAACTCTTAGACCAACGGTCCAAAACTGTTGAAATAAATGAAATAGCTGTCGTTTCCAAGTCAAGATGGTACATTTTATAGAACTCCACTGGTTGCCTGAAAGGCTGAGAATACGTTAAGTTGTAATGATGTTAGTACCTCACCATTGCAGTCCATTAGCCATAAACTCAAATCAAATGCAATACCCTTTAGATATTCATATGTCTTTTACAAAGGTTTGGACCAAACCTTAACTGCCTCCTAAATTTCTGTGAACATTGTTAAAGTAGCATTTCTGTCACCCTGGCAGAAATGAAATTTACCAATATTGGCAATTGTCCAGAAGCGGCTCTGGTACTTTGAAAATCAATATTTTGTTTAAAGGCGACAAAACAGCTGGTGGAATACTGTACTATACCGGGTTGGTGGACCTGCCGTCAAAAAAGGAGAAACCACAAAGAGAGGCTGAGAATGTTGGAGGAAAAATACTAAAGGACTTCCAGATCTCAGCTAATCCAGATGTACCAATCAAATAAAATGTGGTGACGGATAAAAGAGAAGTAGTATGATGGAGTACTATGGCAAGCCTAAGAATAATTTGTATTGTCTTTTTAATTACAAGAGTAAAGTAATATTACAAGAAAAAAAAGTCACATGAGAATGACATAATATGAAAAGTCACAATAGGAGAATAAAGTCACAAGACAAAGTCAAAATGATACGAGAATAGTTGTGATAATCCAAGAATAAAGTCATGTTACAAGAAAAAAGTCGTTCCGTTACGAGAATCAAATTGTATGACAAAAAAGTCGTAATATTACAAGAATAAAGTCATAGTAATATGAGAATAAAGTCATAGTAATATGAGAATAAAGTCATAGTAATATGAGAATAAAGTCATAATGTTACCGGAATAAAATCATTGTATTTGGTGAAGGAAGTATTAATTTTATGGGAACATAACACAAAAAGTAATTAAAAATAAAATGAGTAATGTTGAGCATCTTATGAATTTAGCTTTGAAGCTTTTTGTCTTATTAAAACAACTTTTTTCTTGTAAATGTATTACTTTTTTTGTTCCTATTCTGCTAATGTTATGACTTTATTCTCATAATACAATGACTTTACTCCTATAATTAAATAAGAATAAATCCAAAATTAAAACACCAGTGGAAATTATAAGTTATGCAAAGCTATGTTGCTTTGACTAGCGGGTGGTTATTGTGTACGCGTAATTAAAAAAGGAACATTATTAGCCTCGCCCTACTCCATCAGACAGAAGGGATAGCAATTCCAATCACTAGATAAATCAGGCAGAAGGAAGACTTGAAGGCTGAAATATACCAAGACCTGAATGAGGAGGATGCTGTGAAACTGGAAGGCCTCAGTGGAGCCTGCGGTCTCCTTCACCACATGAGCGGACTTGAGATTGTGGAAATACTGAAATATTGACTTTGGCAGATTCCAGGAACAATCTCAGATTTCTGTCCAGTGGGAATCAGTTCTAGGAACAGCGAAGGCACCGCAGAAAACCTTCAGTCGTCAGAAATGAATAATATGGTGAATTATATGTTGTTAGATTCAATTTTTAACTATCAAGAGCAGCATTATTGGGTCTAGTTTTTACAATTCTGTGCGTGCATTCCACATTACAGACCCATAATACAACAAGCTGGACTACACTGCAAAAATAGAACCAACTAAGATTGAAAAAGAAAAAAGAGATAGCAAACAAATAGCCATAATGTAAAATTCTTAACCTTTTTGTCTTTCTTTTGGTTTGTTGTTTAGTTTATATTTCCTTCTAATTTATGTAAAGCACGTTGAAATTCCTTGTTGCTGAAAATGTGCTATATAAATGGGACATTTATATAGCACATACCCACAAACATCAGTATCAAAAAGCAGCATTAGAACCTTTACCCAAAATAATGATATTAATAGTAAGGAACCCAAGTCACAGGTGGGACAGAAAAACCAGATATCAGTCTACAGCTTTTTTTTTTTTTATAACATTGGTTTTAATTGTAGAAGTAAAAGCGATGAACTATGTTGCTTACACAAGCAGGTAATTATTACCTAAGTGTAACTCATCAAACATTAGCAAAAACAAGTTTATTCTACAAAAGCTTAGCCTGGCATGAGTCACTAAACGGTAAACGTTCACTGCAAGTTGCCTTGGGAACCTCCGGAGTCTGGATCCGGTCTCGTCTTTAAAGTTTCAAGCCCGCAGGTTAGAGTTCAGGAGGCCATGGAGGAGCTGAGATACGTCTGCGGATGCACTTTGAGACCCCGTGCTTATTGTTTCACCACGGGCGCTTTGCCACCACTCTAATATCTATTGTTGAAGTTGGACGTCTGTAGGCGAAGGGCAAAGGCTTTCGGGAGGAATTGAGATAAGTTGGAGCGGAGTTTGTTTGGACTCTCCCACTCAGCACTCAAGCAGAACTATAGTAAGTGGGTGGGTTTTTTTTTTTCCCTTCTTCTTCTCTCTGACAAAGATATGGAAGGAGATAGGAGATGGCGGGCAGGTAAATGAGAGGGAGGGGTGACTCTGTGTTCCAGACGGCATGTGGAGGGGAGAGAAAGGTTTGCGTAGGGAGGATATATTGCATGCGGCTCCATCAGTGTGTGTAATGGTGCTGAAAGACTGCGCCCTATACCGCTGACCACCGTGATAGTAGAAGTTGAATTAAACGGTCCCTGCCAGGGAGCGCCAGTCTCATACTGAGCTGGAAAAAAATAAAAATAAATAAAAAATAAAGTTCTTTTCTTACTCTGCCTGCTGGCACACATCAAAACCGAGCCTTCTGGTTTGCTGCTCAGCGCGAGATGAACTCGGTAATGACGACTCTTCGTTAATTACCTTTTGTAGAGCGAATGAATCCGTGCTCGCCGCGGTGTGGGCCCAGGTAATTGGACGGCACGCTACCAGTGGAAAGATAGTGGTAGTTTGATAACTGTGGGATAATTGTGGAGTAGCGAAAAGGGTTAAAAGACATGTGAAGTGCCTTTTAAGTGAAAGATTTTAGCTTTCAAAAACTCTAATCAGGGGTTTGTTTGTTTTTTTCCCACCAAACTAGTTCTAGTGACTATGTCTAATTAAAACCAGTATTTTCTTTTTTCCTTTTTCTATTTTTTTGGTGATGGCACTGACTCTTGTCAGTCAGATATTCACTTTAGCTAGTGGTGTTTGAGGCCAGCAGCCATGTTCAAACCCCCACCACTCAGTTGGAAGATTTCTTCCTGATTAAGTCTTTCACATGTCACCTTACAACACCAAACTTTAAGATATTCATTGGGACTTCTTGTATCTGGCCACTCGAAAATAGCTTTCAAAATTTGTCGCCAACAAAAATCTGGAAATTGTGGCGTGCATTTGTATTCAACCCCTCTAATCGGATCCCTTTAAATAAAATTTTGTACTGCCAAAACAGGCTGGCTGCACATGTTTAAATTTTAAAAATGTAAAAGGAAAACTTTTTAAATTGTAAGAATGTAAATAATTTTACTGTAAACCAGCCTCACAAAATTAGTATTTTGTGTTTTCTTTTTGGTGGAACCGTTTCAGCAGATGCCATTTAAAGTCATTAGCAGGGTGCCAAATCAAGAAGAGGCGTTTAGGTATTTAGAGTAAAATATTCCATGTTGCATGTCAGCACAAAACATTTTAGGTTTTCCACAAACGAGATGTGACGTTAAAAAAAATCCTTCATCTGGTGTCATGAGATATTGTGACGATACGATACTGCGTCATTTCCTTTCTCTGCATGTCAAACCAAGGACATCCAACTTGGGATAAAATATAGACAAACACTAAACCCATACTTTGTTTTCTTAGCTGTTAAATTTGTACCAAATCCAGTTTTTTTTTCTTGCCTTCGCTGTCCAAACCTTAGTTACTGCACAAACCCTGCGGCTGTCCAGGGTCATAGTGAATTATGGAAGCCAAAAAGGCACACGGATCAATACAAGTTTTAAGTGCTGTAAGTCCAACCTGCACAGCATATTGATTAAACAGCAGGCCTTGTTGGCGGTGCATGAAATTCACTGTGTTACAGCAGGCCCTTTTTTTCCCAATAGCAGGGTCTTAAACTTTCCAGTTACTTTCCCTCTGTTTACCTTTAACCGAGGAAACTGAGGACACACAAGATACATCAAGTTTCTATTGATCAGGTTAAGATTTAAGACTCTGGTAAAAGAACAAGAGAAGAAATCAAGAGAAGAAATCTGCTCCTCCAGTTCACAGAGTGCAGGAGAATCTGAACAAGCATCAACATCGTGGTCATCATGACCCAAATAAGTGACAGGAAACACCGAGGTGAGGAGTGTTAAGATGATTAGAATTTCATTTTAAAGGTGAATAACAGATTTGCTATCAGTCTTACAAAAGATTAAAAGTCTTGGTCATAAATTCTTTACTTAGTAAAGAAACGGGTTCTGTTGACGATAAATCCTTGGTTTATTGACTTCTGACCAAGGTTTGCAGATAGCAGATAGTGATGATTAGCTTTTCGATTATTTTGTGCTGCAATCTTCACAAACTGCTCCAGTTATTTGCCAAACTGTAAACAACATAAAAAATAAAAAGACAGACAGACAACCCCAACAAGCTGAAAGAAATGCAGTGGACCCCCTAGTCACGGTTCTGTAGTCGCAGATTTTTCTGTGCCTCTAAATTATTTGCCGAAAATGTACTTACTGGCGGGAGCTTCTTTGGAACAGATATCCAAACTATTTATCAGAAAATGAAGAATAGGAAGCTGAAAAAGCGAGGCCCAATGCTTCTTGGAAACTTACTGACTGGCATTGTCAAAGAGGCCATTACACCACCAAATGTCAATACAAGGCATTATGGGTCCATTTGTTTACACCAGATTCTGACCCAACCACTCAGCAAACCATGATACATTTTTCCAATCTCATATAGGTTTGATTAGGTCCAAACAACTGGATCCCAATTGTTTTTTTTATAATTTTATTGGACCATCCTCTGTAATTCTGAGATTGTCATGTATGAAAGAGTTAGCAGATCAGCATCGTCTGAAATACTCTCACTAGCACTTCTGGCGCTAGCAACTGTGCCATGCTCAACGTCACTTAAATCCATTTTCTTTCTCATTCTGATGCTTGTTTTAAATTCAGAAAATTGGCTTAGCTAATTTTGGAAATACCTAAGAAAACATCAACGAGGTGGCGCTGCAGGGCATCGAGTTCTGATCCAATGAATCAGCTGGCACAAGGTCAGCAGATTCATTACTTGTTCCAACAAACAATTGAGGATGTTTAAGCATTGCTTCCCTTTACATGAAGATAATCAGACATCAGAAGTTAGTTGAGCCACAATAAGGCTTCTGACTTTTGAACTGTTCAAGGTATAACCCACCACTTAAATACCAACTGCCGAAGACAGGCACCAATCCTGTCTTCAGTAAGGATTGTGGAGGTACAGTATACAGATCATTGTTCTGATTTTTCACTTTCATTGCCCTAATAGTTTATGATAGACTTGTGATCCATTAAGGTTGAATCTCACCTCTTACCTTGAGGTAGGCTATGTCTCCCAAAGCCCTAGGAAGATTCTTTGGGAATTTGTCCCTTCTCCTTAACATAGGGGAAACTATTTTCTATAAAGACAAATGTATTTTCTCTATGAGTTGGCCTTTGCTGCCTGTAGGCATGGGCCGGTTCTGGTTTCAAGGTACAGTGATCCCTCGCTATAACGCGTTTCACCTTTTGCAGTCTCGCTGCTTCGCAGAATTTTTTTGTGCAGTTTTTTTCACAGTGCATTGTGTTCTGCGTCCTGATTGGCTAAACAGTCTCCGAGCTCCTTCTCTACCTGTGTGCCAATAACGTTACGGTATTTAAATCTAAGTAATACAGATTGGCTATTCAGGAGATGAAAGCTGAAAACTCTGAATGCCTGCTGGAAAAAACTGTGGCGAGAGGCAGCGCAAAACCCGACCGGAGGCTCGCTTGACGAGATCCATCGCTCTGCCGTAGATACTCTGTGAATCTCGCGGGTTGGAGGAGATGCTTTAATGACATGACTCTGGATCACATTAAGGCCCGGTTGATGAACATGCACATCCGCTGACCTGAAAACAGGTTTTGTTCTTTGGTTTCAAAGTAGAGTATTTAATTATGCTGTACAATAATTGTAAAAACTAAAGGTAACTACTTCGCGGATTTCACTTATTACGGGTTATTTTCGGAACGCAACCCCTACGAAAAACGAGGGATCACTGTATACCACGATGTGAAAAAGTCACAGATTCAAAACCACTAACATTTTCCACCATACTGTTCCTGCAGTATAAGCGTTCATTTTGTCTGGTCAGAGATAAAGTGCAACCACCTCCATAGCTACTTGCTCCCCTGGAAGCCCCCACCTAAAAGAATAAAGTCTGCTTTATGGGAATACGTTGGCTACCGTAAGGAGATGGGGCAACTTGTGACTTCCAGAGGAAGTGAAGATTATCACATATCTAGCTAAATTCAAGGTAAAGTTTATGCTGTCTTGAACTGAACAAGCTTCCTTTAGCATCTGGGATTGGTGACACAATTATCACCTTGTTACTGTGGCACATTATGCAGGTCACAACTTGTCTGTATCGATGTTTAGGAGTTGTTGGATTGTGTATTTGATTGATGTTAAGTGAAAGTACCAAGTGCCTCCATAGCTGTGGCCGAGCAGCTCTTTAGCCCATGCCTAGCTTCCTTGTACACAGTAACATATTTCCTTAGCTGCATATTATTATTAAATATTCTACTTGGAGAACTTTAGAGCGCAAACAAATCCAGAAAGTTCCTGTGAAAAGCTTTTTAGCAAGTTCCATTTTCCTAACAGGCCCCTAATGTATTCCAGCTCCAGATGGGTGCATTGACGTTACCTCCACAGGCTTTTACAGGAGTTGTAAACAATTAATTTTTCCACCGGCTTTCCTCCAGCCCGGCAGGAATCTCTGAATGCAAAGTTGAGCAAAGGTGCAAACATCCAGGCACATTAATTATTAAGCATTTAATTAGCGAAAGCATCCCAAAACAATGCACAATCAAAATGACAAACATAATGCAATGTTTGCTCCATTTCAGGAGTGGACAATAAGCTCAAACTCGTGAGAGTTTGGACAAACATGCAGCCAAACAGAGGGAAAATACAGATGGAAGCGAGGAGGAAGATTTGGGGAGGAACGGGAAAAGATCAGATGGGGGTAAATAAAAGGTAAATAGCGTGCCATTAAGCTGTCTTTGGTCTTGCCTTTTAATTTCTTCACTCAGTGTCTTCTCCCTTTCAAACATCTGTATTCTGAAGCATGATTCCCTGCCTCTCCGCCCCCCCACTTCCAATCTCCCCTCCTTCCTCGGTTCTCAATGTCTTCCTCTTGTACTTCTTAACGCTGCACTGCTTGGTGAAATGGGTATTATTTATTTATGGTCAGGCATTGTCTGTCTGCGTGGGCTTAAGTAATATTCTTCTAAGCTGTGCCACTATAATACAAAGCCTCGTTTCTTCTTATGTGCAAGGGTTGAAAGATGGGCCTCAGAGCTCGCTACGGTCCCCAAGTCTGAATACCGCCAATTCCAAGGCAGGAAGAGAGCGAGGCGGAAGAGCAGGGGAGCTTTACGGAGCTCAGCGTGCTTTCTTGCAATCTACAAAGAGGACAAAGTCACACTGTCTTTCTTTTACATACATGGCTTTTTTTATACATATAGAGCAGGAAGGAGGGTTGTTTTTTTTTTTATCCCACCTCCTCATCTTTGCTTGTATGGGCCCATTCTCTTTTCTAGTCCAGTACTGCAGGAAGGGTTTGCTGCTGAAAAAGTTTTGGTGCAGCGAAGCAGAAATAATTCATTCAATACAACGTGTCTTACCTTATTAAATCTGGCTGGTGTTTCCACCTTTCAGAGAATAGCTTCAGTTGTTTTTTTTCTTCCACAGAAGGCATTTTTCCACATAAAGTAGTTTTTGAAGCAAGTAACATTGTTTTGTACAAGAAGAAAAAGAGGAATTTTTAATTTTGATAATTTGTTGTCATGTGAGTGTTTGTGTCCAATCAGAAGTTCAGTTTGAAAACGGAACCCGTTTCAGCTCATTAGCTAGTTTTCCATTGGCCATATAATTGAGCATAGTGGAGTTACAAAAAGAGATTTGCTTAATGGGAACACTAATTTTGGAAGGAAAAAAAAAAAAAAAAAAAAAAAAAAAAACACCCTCAACTTTTATGATAAAAGGTTGTGGTGCTAGAATGAGTTGCTTAATGCATGTATCATAACTGGTGTATTTCGAAAACTGCGATGGAAATCCTTTGTTCGCATCACAAGTCACAACAACAACCGGATCCGGTTGGTGGAAATGATGAAGAAGACGGTAGGAGGATGACGGGGCGGCGTGTTTTAAATGAATTATCACGAGAGCTAACTTATTTGTGTGTGATCTTAACTGCATTTCTAATTTAATGGAAACACCGCAATTGCGAAATTGCGTTTTTCAACATTAGGGTAACATCCACAAAGTTTTGCATAGATTTGTAATAGAAACACTTTGACCTTGACTTGCAGTGGCTAGAAAAATGATTGATAGACCTTTGACTTCCTCTATATTTTGTTGCATTAAGAGAAAAACTTTTTCTTTAAATTTCCAGCAGAAACACCAAATTTTGGAGCCTCAAACGTTTTTCTTTCAGGATTTCCCTCTTTGTAGTTCTGTCCTTCTTTCCATAATCTCAAACTGACTTCCTCATCCTTGCTAATAAAACACATCTCACCACATAATGCAATACTTTTCATCTGATCTGACCAGAGCACCTTCATTCACATTTGCTGCAACCCAATTCTTTGAGGTGTCTTCAAGATGTGTTGGTCTACCAAATAAAAATCCAACAGAAGACACTGTGGTTCGCAGTTGTGACGTGACAAAGAAGGAAAAAATGCTCAACTGGAATGAAAGCTTCTTCCAGGCTCTGTTTGACAGTAAAGTTGTAAATAATAGCTGACTTCAGACAGCTTTTACAGTATTGATCTGTAGTTCTGACAATGCTGACATGGACCGAGCACTTACTCAATCATCCCAAACTTGACAGTTGGGACATTTCTCATCAAACATCTGTCAACCATCACCTCTCCATCAACTGTTTGGACCACTGAAGAACACATCATTTTTTTTGTGCTATTTTACAACAACAACAAAAAAAAAAGCAGAAACCGATCTCTAGTGACTCAGGAATACAAAAAGAACGTAAGAAACAAATCTATTTGAAGGATTTACGTATATGAATTTAACCTCTATTGCTCATTTCACTGCATTGTACATCAACTTCACCTGAAACAAGTAATAGGATGATGACACACATCAGCGCATGTTCAGGAAACAGAAAAACAACAGAACAGTAGCCATGTTATGGTTTGGGGTTCAGCACCAATAGTAGTAAGGTTGGCAGTCATCAGCGCAAAGACTTAATATATGGAATATTCATATTCTTCCCATACCTGCATGTGTTGTCTCAAGGTCTTCCGCTAAATACATTCACTCTGGATAAACCGGTGATTATAGGTCGCTATAAGTGAAGGTGCCTTGTCTCATCTGTCTGTCTGTCTGTCCTGTGATGGAGCTGTCCAGGTTGTGCTCTGCCCTTAGACAGAGAGAAGCAACTGTACGGAGAAGCAAAGTGTGAAAGTGTCTGGATTTTAAAAATGGAGCTATTGTTCAGCTCCAACTTGGTTGCCAACAACATCTTGGTTGCCATCAACATCTTTCAAGGATCTTTCTGGTGGCTATTTGATGTCTTTTGTTGGCAGAACTGGTAGAGTTCTTCTAAAATCTCTGGTTTTCTGGTCCTATGATCTATTTATTTTAAATGTGGTTGAGGTCAGGACTTTGGGAACACTTCAGAAAGGTCAACAAAAACCTCAAAAGACATCCCTAAATAGAACAAATTTACCATTGTCTTATTTAAACTTTATTAGAGTTGCACACACTTTTCCAATAGGTCTGAGTATTGGTCAATCCGATGATTGCCTGCCAACCAACCAACCAACCAACCAGTCTTTGTCTCTTCTCAGTGAGCCATGCCTAGAAAACCTCCAGGTGTGTTGGAACGGGGAAACATCTAAACATTGCAGAATATCTGCTCTTGATGACTGGAGTTGCAGACTTGTACTCAAGAGAAAATGAAGGAGTGCATTTTTTTGGTTATGACACACAGATGGCCATAACTGAGGGTTGGATCATAGACAGACCAGTAACTCAACTGCTTCACTTTTTGACTTGTGCCTTTCTCTTACCATGATAGACATAAGCAGTGCCTCAAGTGCTCCAGACCAGGTCTCCATCTGACTAGCCACCTTCATCCTACTCTCCCCTCAGGAACTAGTTACAAAGGTACTTTAAATGCTCCAGTTGCAACTGAGACTGACCCTGTACCTACAGTTTCCTATGGAGAACCATCACATCCCAGCCCTTTGCCACTTAGCTATGAACTCCTCACACCCTAAAGATCCCAACAGATCCCTTACTCACATCTGCAAGAAATAAAGTTAAGACCCTCAGGCAGGCATGTTTAAAGGCCCTGGAACCATTTGTGGCCCTTGGAGCAATTTCATGTGGCCCCTGACCGCAATTAAAGAATGGTAAAAAGCAAAGGGCTTTTTCAGTAACAATTCACAAAATGAAACACATTTTACAGACCATTAGACACAGATTGATGTTTTTAGCATTTAGCATTTATCTTTGTTAATTCTGTTTATGCTTTTCACTTACAGCTAAAATATGACATTTAAGATTAGAATGTCACATTTCATTTGTTATTTTTGTATTCTAAATTTCGGCATGGAGTTGTACCCAATTAAAATACCTGTTGATGACCAGATGAATTTGAAGTTGGGGGGGATTATGATGAAACTTTCACATTCTATTCCAGTTTTTTTCCCTACTTGTTATTGTTGCTCTATATAATTAGCAGGGGAACATTAAGTTCTTTAAGTGCAGCCAATCGGCCCAAACTGGCATTTTGCTCTGACAAAGATGTGAGCTGTGGAACGTAGTTAAGAGCCCACAATCTGTTGCTAGAGCAATAGCAAGGCTGTGTGGGTGTGAGAGCAGAACAGAGCAAGGGAAGGAAAACTAAACTACCTAAACTTCCACTCTCATAATCAACCCCTCACTCTGAAAGCACAAGCTTCTCCTCGGAATTGCCTGAAATTTCCGTCTCTCCCCAAGCTTCCATCTTCATCCCGGTTTCTGCCACGCTAGGCCTAATGGCGTCCCATGTGACAAGCGCCGGTTAACCAGTCGCCATCAACACTCACAGGCACACAACACACACACACACTAGACTACCGCTGCGTACAAACTGTACGTACTCTTACATTTCTGGCCAGCAGCTGGCAGCTTCGCCAACTGTGTCCCCCTGAATTGAAGGAGATAGGGGAGGAGGGGAGCAGATGTGACTATTCTGCCTGACAGGTCTGAAGGAAGAAAACAAAAGCCAGCAGGCTGGTGAGGGTTTATGAAAAGGATAGAAGTGGCAAAACAAGTGGCTGACTCCAGCCTTTCCTCCAAGGAATCACACGGATTTATTTTTTGCCTGGCACGGCTGTGGTCACATTTTTAGCGCATACTGAGCAGGTTGCATTCCATTACCCCAACAATGCCTCACCGATCCCCTCACTGCTACCTCTCCTCTTCTCTGCAGGCGTGGCCCCTGCCGTCAAGCCACAGGAGGAACTGCAGTGAGCTGCTTCTTTATACTCTTTGCAGAGGCTTTGTTGGAGAAAACAATGGAATTACCCTTTCTGGGAGCACATGCGATAGAACAACATAAAGTACTTCTTACTGTGAAGTAGAAGGAAAATTGATGGCTTGTTAAGACACTGGTGCTTTTGTTTCCCTTTGAGCCGCTGACACTTTGTGGAACTTAGAAGGATGCACAGTGATGCGTTGCTTTGACGCAAGAAGGTCCTAGGTTCAAATCTCAGCCAGTCTTTCATCCCCCGTTTCATTCTTGGGTTTCCTTACATCCAACAGTCCAAAAAGAGGGGATATTAGGTTGATTGGTCTCCTTTAATTGCCTATAAGAGTCTTGTTTATTCTGTGGTTTATGGAATGGTAACATGTACCATTCCAAAAAGGGTGTACCTTGCCTCTCTCCTGATGATCACTGGATAAGCACAACAGGCCCTAAAAGCTGCAGAGCTTATTCCAATTTGCAAAACTGCTTAAGCCCAGACAGATTTGATTGAAAGCATCTGTGAAAATTAAATTTCAACTCTTGCCAATCTATAGTTAAGTCTTTAAGTCTTTGACTTGGCACCCAAATTCATGAATGTGCCCTGATCTATAAAGCATTCCATTGCATCACTGAGTATATTGTTTTTTTACTGATGTCCTGTTGGACTGGGAACTTTCGTCCATTTTCAAGTTTCAAGTTTCCTGCAGCATGTCGTCTTTGAAAGCGTTGACTTCTGTTATCTGACCATCATCTCTCACCAGTTTCCTTGTCCATCACAATGTGTCACAATGTCTCTTTCAACGTTGCCCGGAATAAAACTGAGCATTGGATCTCTGCAGCTCCCCCAGAACTACCATCCATTTATTGTCTTCTCTGGATAATTCTTTTCATTTTTGAAAGGTAATTTTGTCTACAACGCAATTTGCTAAATTCAGCATATTTACAATATTGTACTTTTATTAATATGCACTGCCCCATTTAAATAAACTGAATTATGCCATTATCAGTATATTACTTGAAAATCGTCTCAAAAACATTATCATTTATCGCCGTAACTACTGGGAGAATTTAATGTCCAGCAAAATTTGCTAACTTGAAAGGCCTACAATTTCATACTACTTTGTGCTGAATCCTGTTATTATTATCAGAGGCCTATATGCTAAGCCTATGAAAATCCTGGATATTATTTAGCTTTAACAGAGCATTTCGCTGATGTTGGCGTTAATTTAAACAATAAAACAAACCGAGCTTGTGGGAACTGTGCAGTGTCTTGCAATACTCCCAGTTTGTTATGGAACTCATCCAATATATTACATTTTAACGGCATGTACCAGGAGGCAGAGAGTCCTGTAAAGCTTCATGATCCTTTGTCTTCCCCTGCCACTCAGTTACAACATCGCTGATCACGGATCGCGCTCTACGCCGACGATACGCGACTTACGCATCTCCTCGACAACGTGGGCGCGCAGATAAAGAGGCCTGGATTTAAATTAAAGATGCGACTGTTTGTGCATGCTCAGCTTGTGAATATTAAACGCTCGAATCCAGCGCTGTGCGCGAGACGTGGTGAGGGCACAAGTTTAGCTGAGATACAGCGGTTTATAATGAATTCCCCCCATGAGGCATGACGGCCAATAAACACACTGTACATGTAAATGCTAAATGATCAAGTGAGGGTATCTCTTAGTCCTTGTCATCATCCATCATATCCTGTCACTGCACTGCGTTTTGTGTGTATCTGTGTGTGTGTTTTTATAGCGGGGTAACACAAGAATTTCCTCACCGTTTCATTAATCTTTAGGTGATGGTCTTATCTGCAAGCAGGCTCATTTCCTTTATATGGAGATTAAGGCAGAGTCATTAATCTCTTATCTCATCAGATGCGCTGCTCCGACTGGAATCCAACGCCGCACTGAAGTTGCAGCTACAATCCACAATGCCATGCATGCACGAAGACGCTGACACACACGCGTATACTTGGCCGATTAATGGGTAATTTGCATTGTGTATGTGCTAATCTGCAACAAGGATGTAATTACATCAAGTTGCAATGGCACAGCATAGTTATTAGACTACTCTTTACAAGAGAAAGCTTGAGGGGCTGTCAGTATATGTAAGCGGAAGAAAAATACTGATTTCTACAGCCTTTTTTCTCATTATAACACAGGCTAACAGCTCATATTGGACTCTATGAGCAGAATCTGACTGGAGAAGACACACATTACCCAACATCCACCAGCCCATTAAAAGCACTTCTTTTAAAGTCTTCAAGTTTAACTGTGTGTTGTACACCTAATACCTCCCAATTTTATGGCTTCCAGCTAAGCCATTAAAGTCACTACAAAGTGCTTTTATTTGTCCTCAAATTATTTGATTAAACATTATCTATCACAAAAGTATCAAAAAATTAATTTTGATAACTTTACTTACCTGACTCACTCATATGATATTACGATAGTGACCTGACAACAGAATGTTGATGTGGACTCACGAGAGTTGGGGACAGATTATTCAATTGTGTGTAAAGTTTTTTGGCATTTATAGGTTGATTCATTTGCTGCTACAGAGTGCATGAAATGTGACTACAGCAAGAAAAAAAGGATACATTAAAAAATGAAGTGGCAACTTTAAGTTATGATTAACATACAGTATTGTTTAAAAGTACTAACCCTCTTTGATATTTTACCCTTTTATTGACGCTGCAAATCAGTCAGGATGAACTAAATTTGATGTTTTATGACTAAAAATTTTTGACAAAGACAACTAACTTCTAAAAAATAATGAAGATTAAACAAAATTAAAGAAAAAATAATCAACTGAATAAATATTCACCCCTATCTTATTATGCATTAATACACAGAGTGGAAAGTGTCCCAGCTCTACCACAGAAGCAGCTTTTCTTGTTGTCTTCCTATGCAGTTTAGCTTGATACACAAACCTCTTTACTACTCCTATACTGCTGCTATTGAATTAACATTAACAGCCGTCTGGTCTGGTTGTTTACAGCACAGGCAATTTCCAGTAAGCTTCATAACGCTGAACAGGCACACAACATACGCCACGGCCAAACATTAAAGACTGAGTGAAATTTAAAACTTCAACACAGTCCACGCTTCGAGGGATTAATCGTTTCTCAATAGCCGAGAGACCAGAGGGTGTGGGCCAAAGCAGACACCAAACAACAAGGAGCTGGATTTTACCTCGCCACCACAGAACCCAAAATCTACAGTCTTCTTTATTCAACGCCAACGAAATGGATGTAGCTCCTATATTAGCTGCTTTGCAGATTCTAGCTAATCCTGAGTCAACTGGCATTCCAGTTTCCTGAGCCGTTTAGAGAACTTCAGGTATGAGGTTGATGATTATCTTCAGCAGTCGGTGGACGAAAGCTAGGGTATACCCTATACAGGTCGCCAGTTTATCGCAGAGCAACACAAGCTGCGCTGCATAGTCCACAGACTACATAATTACACAATTTGATATAAGCTTAATGGAAACACGGCAATTAAAAAAACACATTAAAAAGACGTCTCGTTCTTTGATAAAAAAATTCTGGACCAAGGATGATGTTTTCTTTTTCTTTTTTTCTGACCGTATTGAAATCGGTTTATGTCGGAACACACAAGTCATGTGATTGACAGGATGTTGCCAGTGGGGCAAAAAACAAAAGATAAAGACGACAGGAAGTGGTAGGAGGACGATGGCGCTGCATGTTTTTAATAAAATATCAGGTAAACAAACTTATTCATGTGCGATTTTGAAAATGTGTTTTTCGATATTAGCGGAATATTGATAAAGTTTTGCCTACATTTCAGATGGAAACAGCTAAACACACTGGACAAACAATCATCCACAAGGACAATTCAGACAGACAAGTTAACCAAACAATCATGTTTTTGGACTACGGGAGGAAGCTGGAGTACCTCCCAACTCAGTCCTCTGGGCAGGATTCAAATCCAAGACTTTCTTGCTGCAAAGCAGCAACTACTCCACTACCTGTAGCCCCAGTAAAAAATAATGCTGATAAATAGATTATTTAATATGCAGAAAGCGAACATCTTAACCACGACTGCACTGGTTTTCACCTCCCCTCTATAAAACACAAAACTAAGATATCACTGACATTTATGCTCACGTGTAATCCTCCACACTGAGCCCTTTAGGTTATCTGAGGTCACCCTGTTTTTCTGTTTTTGCACTATAATAGTTTTGTTCAACCATCTAAACGACAGCTAAATGACAGCAGATACTTTGCATCCTTACATCGTAAAAGAAAAAAAAGGCTTCCATTAAGATCCCATGGTTTTGCAGGAACAGGTTTTATAACACAGAGACTACATTTGAAGCAATACATCACCTCCTAGCTAAAGGGCCAAACACAGACACACACAAACAAATGCGCACACACACCTTGTCACAAGCCTTTTTAGAGCTCTAATCTGAAATGAGAACATGCCCTGGGTCACACTGGGGGAATGGAAGTCAAAATACAGAATAAAAAAAAAAAGAGGAAAGATGGAGAGGGGAATGAAATGAAAGAGAAAAGCCAAAGGGAAGAACACGGAGAGATAAAAGGCTGAACCAGCAGAGAGGGGGAGACGGGGCAGAAGGGGAGTGGCAGCCAGAGCAAAGCCGACAGGGACCGTGGATCACCCTGGAGGGTCAGAGGTGTGAAAGAGTTGTGGTTGGGTGTAATGCCTCACCCTAACCGAAGCAACCCCCTCCACCCACCTTCCCTTTCCCTCCCGTCCCTCCCAGCAGCTATTTAACATAGAAATTGATTTAAACAGAGGGTGAGATATCCGCTGTGGGACCGGAGGACAGGTGCCTCCAGTCAGCAGAGGAGAAGCTAATGAGAGGTGAACGAACTGAGCGGCGCTAACAAGAACAGCAGAGGGAACGACGAGATGGGACTGTGGGGGTGGAGGGGAAGAAGTAGGGCGCCGGAATTTTTAAAGTTTGTAGTTTTTGGAGAGTATTTATCAAAGAGTCGTTGAGTGGTCGGATGATGACGACGGTGGGAATGGATGTTGGGTAGCAGTCAGCCTCTGACTAAAAACTGTTGCTGTATGACAATCATGACATGCTAACAGCTCAATATCGTGGCAGCAGAGAGAATATTTCACCATTGAAGGCAGTGTAACTTGTTGGCAAGCGCTGCTAATCCGTCTCATTTGTTTTTGCTAAGCCACTTTCTGGCTGGAGGGTAAAGAAGTTGGAGTAGGGGATGCAATCATTGCCCATTAGGTTTGATGGAAAAGATATTGAGAACATTTCTCCTCGCTCTGCTCTTTGGTGTAGCCCTTCAACTGGGTTAGACCAGCATATGTCATGCAATATGTGATAAAACATATATAGCATGACATATGTTATATCATGCTATAACATATAGCATGATATGTTATTGCACTGCCAAACCGCTCCTGTTTGAGGAGTGTGTGAACAACGACGTTAATTTTCTGTGCCATTTTAGAATTGCAGTCTGCCCAGATAGGGTTGAAGAATTTGAGCAACGGCAGTGGAGGAAGTGAACAAAGTCATTCAGTCGGTGTTGGCCGCTCTTTCAAATATTGAGCAATTAAGGTCGGACTAAGAGGAAGTTTTAAGACATTTTATTGCTGTTGTCTTAAAGATGTAATTCAGCTCGGGACTTTTTTCTTTGTGTTGGGGGACCGTCGCCCACCGCGACCGTTTAAAGTGCACACAATTTCTGGTAAGCTTCATCAAGCTAGCATATTACATACAACACAGCCAAATGTTAGTGATTGGGTAAAATCAGATTCAATTGTTTACAACATCAACGGAGTCCATGCGCCTAGGAAGCAATCGTTTCCCAACAGCCTCTGTACGAAGCAAAGATTAGAACAAAGGATTTGGTTTTTACCAGGCTTTGATAAATTAAGAACAATAAACAATAAATCTGTGACCAAAATCTCTCGATTCAGATTAAAACATCTAGAACCCCAAAATCACTAACTAGGTCTACTTTCTCTCCTTATTTAGTAGTAGGAGGGTCCATAAAAAAAACACGGTAAAATCTCAGATGAGTATCAATGTTAGAATCACTCTGAACTCTGTTCCTGAACCATCGGTTCTTTGCCACCATGTATCTGCACACTCGGCGCCGCTGCGGCTGACAGAGTCAGCACCGTCAATACTTTTGACAGGTGAGACGCTGCAGAGGCACGAGGAGGACGAGCCGGGCTGGCCGGAGCGCCTCTCCTTGTTTCAACCGTCGCTCTGAAGCCGAGCTGTCTGTTCATTAAGGAGAAGCTGGACTTCAGAAAAGGCGTGCGTCCTCATTGATCCCTTGCCTGTCACTCGAAGGACGGGAGAGTTCGACATGCCGAGTTGACTCCCGTACGTGCCCGTTTGTGAATATCAACGGGATTAGTGAAAGGTCTGGCTGTCAGGAGAAGTCAGACTGGAACCTGCGCCAAAGAACGGGCCGGGTTGCTCTTTAGGAGTAATCTCACATTTTGATAAATGTTACTTAGGAAACACGACAGGTGTGGCATTTTCTGGTTGGGTTTTCTAAGATCAAAAATCCTCCCCCACCCTCTCTGAATATGATGCGTTTATGCATTTAGACTGTTGAGTTGCATCTTTAAGCAACCCAAGATGGTCACACACATTACATACACGCTCCAAAGTGTCCAGTCTTGCACTGCAGCATCTTGTACATACTCCATGGCAACCATTTCAAAATGAAGATTCATCCACTTTATATAGTTGGCCTAGTTTGTGTACCGCAGCCCCCGCTGAGCACTGCCATCCAGGATGACGACTGGGCCCTTTGCAGACTACACTGAGAAGGTGTGTGTGTGTGTGTGTGTGTGTACGTCTGGTGGAGTGAGAAGGAGCGGGGGGAGGGGAGTGGCGCAAAATCCCAATGCAAATGCCAACATTTAATCTTAAAAGTTGTGTTCTACTTTGCGAAGCTTTCAAGAGACCCACATAAGAATTCAAAGAGGCCTGATTTAAGCTCCAGCCGTAGTGCTGGAGCTGCAGACTTCAACAGTAGATGAGGAAACAACTGAACATGCTACATTGCTCTAGTGAAACAGAATAATGGTGGTCCTTCTTTTTCCCCAAAAACCCCCATTTCTATGCATAGAGATGCAGAGTAATAGTTCTACGGTTCAATTTCTCCTGAAAGTGACTCGGATAATAACAGTTGTCCAATATATACTTGTATCCCTTTAGTACAGAACAAACATAGTTGTTCCATTATGGATGTCATTTATAAATGATATTTGTGGTAAATCTTTTTACGCCTAATTGATTTGGATCAAAGACATTTTTATGTTAGCCACGCCTCCAGTTTCATAGCTATATAAATAAACGCATAAATAAATGAGCCAGAAAAGGGTGCCTTCTCCCAGTCGGGTGGGATGTCCTGCCACAAGTGGAGGAATTTAAGTATCTGGGGATCTTGTCCACCAGTGACAGAAAAATGAATGGAGCAGGACATCGACAGGCGAATTGGCTGCTGTCTGCTGTGAAGCGGGTGCTGTACCGGTCTGTCGTGATGAAGAGAGAGCTGAGTCACAAAGCGAAGCTCTCAATTTACCGGTCGATCTACCTAACCTCATGAGCTTTGGGTCATGTCCGAAAGAAAGAAGTCATGGATATAAGCAACGGAGATTAGTTTTCCCCGTAGGGTGTCTGGGCTCTCCCTTAGAGAGAGAAACTCAGTCATCCAGGAGGGACTAAGAATAGAGCCACTGCTCCTTCACATCGAGAGGAACCAGTTGAGGTGGCTTGGGCATCTGGTCAGGAGGCCCCGGGGAAGACCCAGGACACGCTGGAGGGACTATGTTTCTCGGCTGGCCTGGGAATGCCATGGGATTCCCCCAGAAGAGCTGGCCCAAATGGCTGGGGAGAGGGAAGTCTGGGCCTCCCTCATGACTGGACCCGGATAAACGACGGATGGATGGATGGATGGACATATATGTATATGTGTGATACACATACAGACAGTGATGCTAGCTAGCTAGCATGTTTCTTGCTAGATTCAAGAAACATGCTTTCCCCTCCCTCCTCCATACATAGCAGAAAGTATAATACAAAACATTATTTTGAATCAAAATGACAAAAGTAGCATAAAACACATCGATTCTAACACGGGTCAAAAAAGACTCACTCATGGAAGACTGTATAGTCAGTCACTCATTTATCAACTTTTTAAAACTGTAAACGGTAGTAACTTGCCAGCTTATTTTCCAAAAGATATATAGCTTAAAAAGTTTTTTGATACAAAATCTGCAACAATATTGCTTATATTTCAGCTTGTCAGAAGAGATGAAAAGTAAAGCGTCACAGTAAATAGGCGCCGTCTATTTCCTGGCCTTTTTCTGCGCGCTCGTTTCTTGCTCGCAGCGGTGTAGCAGGTCCAGACCAATAAGTTTTGTTTGTTTTTAATACGAAAATAAAGTCATAATTTTCTAACAACTATACAGCGAACTTCGTTACAATAGGAATTACTGAGCATCTTGTGCAGATTTGGTAGTTATGTTCCTCACAAATAAGGAAAAGCTTAAAAACACATTAGCATCAATTATTGTCAGACTGTCTAGTTCAAAGACATAACCACGGACTCGCTGAGCTGGTCATGTCAGCTCTTAACTGTATTGAAGCCTTTTTCCCCCATTATAACAACTTTTTTCTCATAATTTTACACTTTGTTCCATTTTTAGTCTGTCAATTGTACAACTACTCTCATGATATGACTTTATACTTGAATTTAAGAAAAATAAATAAAAATTCTCGTATCTGTCTGATACTTTCTTTACTCACCTCAGCTGCCATTTTTCTTTTCACCGTCACAAACTTTTCCAGCTCTCTTCACTGAAGGTGCCTGTGCTTCAAATCATCCGCGATTGTGTCTTCCTTCGTCAGCTGTTTACGCCATTGTGTTGGTTCAGGCTACTCCTTCTGCTGGCCTCAACAGGCACCCTGCTCATTCATTCGAACACTGCTGCCGCCTAGTGACCGGAGTTTTGTTTTCAGTCAAGAATGAATAAAGAAAATAAGTCCTCATTCTCGTGCCCCCTTACATCTCACCTGTTCACTGTCATAACCCAAGCGCACTTGAGCTTATGCCTAAACATTCTAATTTTTAAGGATGTTTTGTTTTTTTTTTTCAAAACGCTTGGTGACCTAGTCCTGAATGAGTCAACAATGCCTTGGAGTAATTTTGATAGGCCAAGACTAAGGTTCACCACAGTTTCATGTTTTCTCCATTTGTAGGCTGATATATGATTGCCTGATAGCCAATGACTTTGCTTCTCATCTGTTCTTGAATTTGGATGCCTTGTGAAGATGTGCTAGAGGAAATGCAATCACAGGTTGATTAGCAACCTGGAGACCCAGAGAGGGTTCCATTCTTCACAAACCCTCAAAAAGGGAGCACTTCCTTTGAACTGATAAGAGAAAACTTTTTTCCCAGTCCATAAAATTTCAGATTGTTTTTATTTACTATGTTATTGGGGAACGCTACTATTTGTATGTATATTAATAAAGATGAACCAAGTTCTTCACAGTGAAAAGTGAGATCACCTGTGTTACCAATGAGCAGCTATATAGCTGTAAATGTTGGGACTACAGGAAAACTGACAACGGATGAAGCTACTGCTGTTGAACTTGATTCAGTTTAGTGCATATTTTCCTTGCAACTTTATGTTTGTTTTTGAGGTTTGTCCCAAATGTTTTATCAATATACTGTAGTACTGATCTCACAATTTCCTTACAACAGCTCAAAAAGCTGGAATAGGTTGCAAGAGTCAGCTAGCATCAAATGTTAACAGATGTAAAATATTACACTGCAAACGAGAATCAAACCAATTTTTATTTTAGGCAAAGACATGCAATGCAAAATGAAAATCAGTCATTTACGTTACTGTGATGGGAAAGACCATCTTAGTCAGATTTAGGTCTGGACTTTAACTAGGCCATTCCAGTTAGCATGTATTGTGTGTTGCATAACTTACTGCAATCTTTTTTTTAACCTCAAAAAGGTCTTTGAGGTAAAAGACCTGAGGATGGGATAATTCGAGGATATTAATTTTAGAATATTGGGCATAATTTGGATTAGTAACTGGACTTTGACCTAGCCATTCTACCACATTAATAATAATCTTTATTGTCCGCAGATATGGAAATTTGCCTTTGGCTTTGCATAGTAGTTAAAAATTCTCACAATACACTAAAAAAAAAAAGAAATAAGAGTCAGTCTTTCAAACCTACAGGTAAAACTTCACATCTGAGCAATGGTCAACAGTTATTAAACTTGGGATAATTAATTTCTTATACATGTTCTCAGCTGTTCTTGCAGCCTGGTATCACTTTGTATAATTCTCCCAGCATCCTTTGCTTTGTGCTGACATTTTAGACTTCATCACCGACTTTTGTGCTGTGCTCCTTGGCCTTCATGAGTCATTATTAATTCTTTTGTTCTTGAACAAACCTCTAAAATCAAACTGAAAAATACTTTGAACAATACTTCCGTAGTGGTCTGTATCACAACTAATCCGAAGAAGTCTCTGACTGAAGAAAACAGCTGAGTTAATGATTCGATTCCTGAAAGTTACTTCAAAGCACCTTTATTTAGGTACATCAGAGTAAAGGGGGATCACCAAACACAAAGCACTTTTGAGAGTTTTATTCAGAAAATTTTACAATTTTCATTCCTCTTCATAGTTATACGCTTTGTGTTTATTACATAAAACACCGACATTTGCAGCTGGAATGTAAGAAAAAAAAAAAAAAAGAACGCAATCACAAATTGCAGGTTTGGCTCTTGGCAGCACATTATGACATGAAAATAAAATAACCTTATTTTTGTTTATTAGGATTCACAATTAATAAAGCCTCTGACCTCCACCTTGTATCTTTGAGACTAGCATTTATTTCCCCCATACCTGGTGTAAACGGTGCGCGCGCGCGCACACACACTCACAGTATTTATTAATAGAATCCAGCCATATAAATCTTCAGAGGTTTTCCTGCAGTTTCCCTGGACCATCAAGGACACCAGGCATGAAGCGGGCATACATTAAGTCCCCCTCCCACTCCCAGATTACTGCCCCGTCCTGCTGCGTCTGGAAGAGAGCTTCACTGTCACCTTTTTTCCTTCTTTTTTTTTTTAACAGGCATCAGCATGTGATGTTCTTCTGATGGTGTGAATCCGTCAAGGCCAGGGGGAAGCGATCCAGCTGTCCGCTCTGCATTTTAACACATCCCACCCTCGGCGAGGCGCCGCCGACCCGTCGGACGTGGGCAGAGAGGAAAAGCGACGGATCCGCGGCCCGGCTCATATTCAAAAGTCTACCTTTCATCGATCGGCACCCCGGTAACGTTTACTTTCCTCTCCGCCCTTATGCTTCCTGACAGTTTGTCGATTCCCAAACGAGACTGCTTCCACACCATCACTTATCTGGCATTAGATTATAGGAGACGTGGGGATCATTACTCGAGACGTAATAGCGCATAAAGACTGAAAAATGGTGTGTTTTGGATATGGCTCCGTTGACGTTTCATCTCCAGTGATGTTTTTTTTTCTCCCTTCTCTCCCAGTCCTGATGTCCAACGTTCAGCAGAGGCTTTTTCCAATAAGCCGAAAGGAGCTAATGCTGCCTCTGACCAACGGATCAACACCGGGAAATTTGTTTTTAATACGGGAAAGTAGAGTTTTGACCTCCGAGTGTAACTCGGCACTACGGGCAGCTGTAATGTCATCAGTGATGATGGCTGAAAACAGCAGATCGAATCAACAGAAACATGATGGACGGATGGATGGATGAGAGGAGGATGCTGGTGATGACCGTCTTTGTTTCTCGCCCCCCATCCTCCTTTTCCCTCTGGCTCGGCTGCTCAGTCGTCTCGCTGAATTCTAACGATCTAGATGTGAAAGCGATGAGAACAGGACGGCGTCTGGATGCAAAACGCGCTTCTGCGTTGGCGTCGGACATCTCCAGATTCACACGCTCCCCATCTCAAACTGCTGAGTGTAATTTCATCATCAACAATGAGGCATGAAATTTAAAAGATGATTCCCTAATAAAAAAAATGTATTCGAAGTGAGTATGACTATGTGCCTCAGTCAAAGCCAAAAGGAAGTGTTTCAGGTTGGATACAGGGGGTTAATGAAAATTAAAAACAATTTCACAGCGTTCTATATAAAGGAGCGCTCATTTTCTGCTACATTAGGCACCAGAGGAGAGGAAATGTGAACAGAAGCATTCGAAAGTCTTCGAAGATAAGAAAATAATTACACTAATTCACCAGTACGACTCAAAAGTTCACAGAAGGTTCTTGGTGTTTCTGAGGGACAGCTTCTGCCTTTGGCCCCGACTCGGCGGCCATCTTTGCGCTCTTTCCTCCCCGTTGGGATGCCCCTGAGTTTCATCTGACCACCTTCTTCACGGCGACCTGCTCCACTTTCTCTGCTGAAAAGGAAAAAAAAATGAAATAAGAACAGGCGATTTAGAGATGGGAGGTACGAGATGCCAAGAAGAAGAAGAAGAAGAAGGAAAAAAAACGTTTTTATAAGCTGCATTAATTAGAGGCGTTTTTCCTGCCAACGTGCACAGCTTTTCTACAGTAGCTAAGCAACATTTTTCTTAAGCAAGTTGTGATTATAAGCAGGTCTTGGGAACTTTGAATAAACTCCATTACTCTTTCAATTAAGAGTAAAAGTGTTCGTGATTCTTGGAATGGCGGAGAGACGGTGTGCAAAACGCCAGACGTCGTCTAGTAAATCAAGGCTATTGTACATACAGCATGCATGACGGCTAAACCACCTGATATGATTTATTAACAACAAATAGTTTTCTTATAACATTAACCTTGAGGTCTCATTGTTTTTCAAAACAGTTGCTTTTTTGTCAAAACCAATATTTGGAGCTACATCTCTCAGACAGGAAGACAGGACTCCATTTTTCTGCTATCTTGCAACGTCTACTTCAGTTATTAGTCATAACTAGTGTCTACTCTGGGAAAAACTGCATTTTGCGTAACCTGTTGGCTCAAAATCCTTATGACAATTGGATGAAAACATAGTTACTGTAAAGGAAAAAAACTCCCCTTTAACAGGAAGAAATCTCCAGCAGAACCAATACCGGGCTCAGTATGAGCGTCGTCCTGCTAAGACTGAATGTGGGTTTGCAAATACAAAGCGTACACTCACACTAAGAATAGCCAGATGAACTGATCCAGCGGTACTTTCTATGTGCAAGGAAGTTAATGGCAGCCTGGTTAATATCAGTAACGGCAACTTGTTTATCCTCAGTCTGAGCCAAGTCATTGTCAGACTGTAGGTCAACATTTTAACTTCTTTTCAAAGTGTAGCTGTTGCTACACTTAGAATGCTAAGTGTAGCTTCAGGGGTCCCCATGAAGCCAATGCTTCAGGGGACCATTCAACATCTTAGAAAAACTACAAACATTCAGTGCTTTGACATACTGGGTCCTCAGATAAAGGTGCCAACAGCCTGTTGCTATGATGCAGTGACGAGTATGACATTGAACGACTATAAGAAGAAAAGTGTGACTTTAGGCTTCTTCCATTCACTTCCACTAGGATTTAATGCAAAATACAATATTCTGCTGAGATAGTTGTTGAAAGAAATGGAATTCATAAAGCCTGAATGCAGAATAGATCAAAAAATTTCAAGTTTCCTCACCACACACAATTTTATGTTTTGACAGAGCCATCGGCTATAGTGGAATATAACTGGTAGTGTGCTGGGCCGGTGAAGGGTATTAATTGCTTTTTTTTTTTTTTTCTGCCATATTTCTCATATCAGACATTTTTGACAGAAATCATAACATTCCTGAGTTACAAGCCCAAATGCAACCAAAAGCAAAAAATACTATAAAAACGATACCATATAGAAAACAAAAAACAAAACAAAAAAAAAACAACAACAAAGGCATTGCTTCTGTTCTTTCATCTTTACGCTGCGTTCAAGGTCTAGTCTGGACATCAGGAGAAATCCCAATCCCTTTCTGGACTCCTAGTCCCCCAGTTCCTCCGTTTTCCTTGTGTTGGCAAGCCTACAGCTCCCACTCCCCTCATTAGTCACTTCCCCTCATGCCGTGGTGACGCCGGCATCGTGCTGCCCCTGCCTCGCTCAGGCTGGCTGAGGGGAGGAGAGTGCCCCGGCCACACACCAATTCACAGCCACTGTCAGAAGCAAGGCCACTTCCAGAAAGCTGAGCAATCATCGGAATCAGTCGAGCTTTGAAACGCTGTGAACGTGGGAGATGTGGAGTAACGTTACAGTGGCTGAAAAGCCCGCGGGCGTCGGGAGCACACTCTTTTACACGAGTCTTTAGGGGAAATTGAGACGTTAAAGGACTGCACTGGTGGTTCTGAATTATTTAAACTCTTAAATTGCAAATATTATGCTTTAGAGTTTTAGATGGCCGACGGAAATGGGGGGTTTGGATCCACAAGGCTATTTCAAAATGAATTTGCCATTTTAGTTGAGTGAGAGACATAATAGAAAGCTAATTCCTCCAAGGACCGAATAGTAGATATGACTGATTTTGTCATGTCAACTAGGTGTGAAGCCTTTGCTGCATCGTTTATCATTTATTGTAAAAATTGTCTCGCTGTGTGAAGATGTTTGACTAATTGTTGCCATTAACTTTAGATACTATTAAAAACTGACTGAAATGTTAATCTTACCATTTTCTGCCATGAAAAAGTGGGGTATAATGTGACAAATGATTGACTGATGAACACATGCATTATTTCACAACAACACAATTTATTTTTCACCGTCATGTAAAATCCACAAAATAAATAAATAAATAGAATGAAGTTTGTGGTTGTGTGACAGTGCAGGGTATCCCCCAGAAAACTTGCTAAGCCCGGTGGTCGGGGTGCCAAGTCGGTCCACCGGTGGTCCACCATGTTTTTGTATTAAGATGTTAAGGTGACAGGAAATATTAAAGTATTACTGTGTAATTATATGTTAAGGAAAAGATCTCCAGTGAAATGCTATTTAAACCCACAACTAGTCTAAAAACAAATATGCACTTCTGTTTAATCCAAATTAAGTCAGCAGCTCCATCAGGCCCCCAGGGCTTCAGTGGCCCCATAAACGCTAATATTTTAAAACAGACCACAGATACATAAATGTAACACTTGTTTATTGAGATGATCAATGCTGTTAAATTTCATTAAATTGTTTAGGCATACATAAATGATTTTAAATTGTTTAAAATTTAAATACAATATTTTAAGGAGCTGGCAAGTTTACTTTATAAAACTTCAAAGAGCAATATTCATAGTTAGATTGTTTTGTTACCATAGCAACAATCTGATGCTGCGAGTTTAGTCTTTGAATTTACAAATACAAATTAGTAAACTGTGATTATAACTTATTGCTTTTTAGGCTGGCCAATTAAACTACTCCCTTCTCCCATATTTCACTAAATCTAACACAGAAGCTGTTAGAGGTGCTGATATTTTTAGCAACAAAAGGGACCCCTTAATCAAAGTCTGCTCCAGGCCTCATACAGCCTTGGACCGGCCCTGAATGATCAGTTAAATCTGCTGCACTACGCAGAAATGCGCAACAAACGGGAGATTTAATTCAATCCTGCTAATGTGGCTTTAGTAGCTCTTCCATTTCGTGTCTGTTGAGTTTTTAATAAGCGTCACAGAAAATATTCTGGTTGGTCGAGTTTATGGGACGAGTTTCTCAGATCTCCGTGTGGCCGCGCGTATTAACTCTAAGTAGACAACGCATTTGATATGGTTTGATGCTAATACTAAAAATAATAATAAAATAATATAAAATCAGCGTGATTCGTGACTCCGAGGAGATCGCGAAAGTTCCTCACCAGGCTGAACCTGCATGATCAGGTTAGCGCTGCTCGTTTCCCACAAACGCTCCGGCCAACCGGGACCACAGACATAAACTTTACAGGGAAGACAGACACAGAGCCACGCTGGGCAGCGTGTTGAGATGTATAGAATTGTTCGTTCACAAAGACGAATCATTCTCACCGCTCCACAACGCGACTTCTGAATTCGCTACAAGTTATTCCTGCGGTTCACATTGAGCTGCGCAACCAGAGCTAACGCGCCGGGTTTTAAACTCTTACCTAGAGTTCTCCAATACCTCACAGTAAGTTGATACAGGTCAGCCTGTGTCCAGTTTGAGCTAAAGGAGGAGCGCGCGGTCCCACTGAGGTAAAGCAGCGGCAGAGCGCGAGGCAAAACGCAGAGGCACCAGCAGAGTGAATGGTCCGGGCTGTTGGGTTTAAATGCATAAACTATAAACCTATCTATTATAAAACTATCATTTAGGAATAAATCTGCTCTGCTAGTGAAATGCTCAGAGCAAAAGAGACGCTTGCAGCCCGGCTTTTAAAAAAAATAAATAAATAAAATTTCACCCCTAGAAACGTAAACAAGCCGGCGGGGCTAGTAAAGCATGGCGGGCCGCCAGGCTTATAATGCACTGGGGAAACCCTGAAGTGGTATAAATAAATCTGAAGGACTGTGAATATATTTGCATGGCAGTCAATTTCTTGAGTGGGAAAAGCAGGAATGATGAGGCTAAACATGCTAGCATGTGCTAAAACATCAAACAGGCTTGTCTGAGCAGTGGCCCATGGGACATTTCACCTACTCTGAATGATATGGTGTTAATTTTATTAAAATGGAAAAGAAAGGTTTCTAGTTTATCGACACTTACTTTAGATTTGTAGTACAAATAGGCACAGCTTTTCAGCTACATTTGCTCACAAGTACCCTTTGGTACTTAACAGCAGGAGAACGTGACCTATGACCTATTCTTTTTTTCTGAATGATGCTAATAATATTGTTGTGAGCTTTTTTATAGCTCAGTATTTAACTGCATCATTCTGAGGACACTCTTGTACAACAGATATTTGACCTCAAGGAGTTTAATCCTGGTTACATAAAAGGTTGAATGAATGAATGCAGAGCAAAAACTACAAAAAAAGAAAATCTACACCCTAAAAATGTAAAATTGTAGGCCTGTGTCATAATAATGCAATAAACATTTGTTCCTTTATGATTTACATGTCCCTATACTTACAAACATCTGACTATTTTGCTCATTTCAATAAAAACTTCCATCTTTACGCTATTTATACATTTAAAAAACCATGCATATACAAATACTTTTGTATTTGCAATATAACAGACACCATGCAGCAGCAGACTAACCTGAAGGCTCGTTGGTCTCCAGCAGACCGTCTCTCTGGACGCTCGGTGACCAGTAGCCGTCCCTGAAGGAAGGACAAAGCGCTAATCAGTACCTCATCTAAAAACGCTGGGAGAGAAATAAAAACTTGAAACATATCATGCAATGTCTACAGAAAGAAATAAAATCATGCAACTCACTTTTTTTTGTTAAAGTTAACTCTACAGGTGAAACATTGTCAAAAAATCCTACAGTAAACAACCTTTACACAGCAAAGAAAAAGTAAACAGCAGAAGATTTGGCTCTGTTCATTTTTAACACTACCCTGACATATTTTGATAGAAACAAACAAAAAAAAACAAATTATTTTTGTCCATTAAAAAAAGTGTATGATGTTGGAAGTTACTTTTTTTCTCCTCTTTACTTTTGAACTGATTTTTTTTTGTACTCATGATTGTAAGAATATTTTTTTATGTCAAAAGGTTTATGTCAAAGGATAAAACACACTAAGAAATTAATAATTAAACATTTAGGGTTAGGTTACCTTTACAGTGGAGTTGTCTAGGTTATAAGCATCCTCTCCATTGCACTGCCATTACTCTCTACTAAAGTAGCCATCGCGCCAGCATCGTTCATGACAACGAGGCCTAGACCTGAATGGTGGTTTGAATTCAGTTAATTTTCAAGCGGCTCTGAAAGCAAATTCTCATTGACGATTACGACCACAGGTATAAGGATTGAAAAAGTCTTATACATACCCAGGCATTCAATGCTTTAGAACTCTATACACATTAGGAAGCTATCCAGGTTATTTTAGAGGTCTTACCTCTGGCTCCTTTTTAAAAAGTATAGAAAGAGAGAGAGAGAATAAGTTGTGCTCTTTTGATAATCAGTCAAGACATCATTTAGTACGGTTAAAGCCTCCAGACGTCAATACATTCATTTAGATTTAAAAAGCGCTTTTGAAGAAGGAAACAAAAGGGGAAAACCAGCTACATCTGACTGCTTGTTTAAAACCATGTTGTTGTTTTTTTTAACAGGACAGGAGACAAATAAAGCCAGTTAAGGTTTCATAAAAAACAAAAAACTAAGCTTTATTGACAAACTGCTGCAAAAAACATCTTTTGGACAGATTTAGTAACCTATTTAGCCAAGCTTACACATGGAGCATAATGCATTTTTAATGGAGAGGGTACAGATACTAGTGGCAGAGTAAGTACAATTAGGATATTTTTAAAATATGTACAAGAGTTCGGATTGAGCTGCAGGATCCCTTCTCTACAGGAAGAGAAGACCCATGTGGAGATTTTTGTCCCAATCCTTCTTTTTTTTCTTCTTCTTCTTCTTTTTTTGGACTTTGTGCATGCAGTTTGTATAGAATCAAATCACAATGAAGACCTGAACTGCGTTTAAATTACCATTTACCAGCCAGATTCTCATTAAAAACAATTATTTTATTTTTCTTTTTTAGATTTAAAAAAAAATGAGGATATGAGGACAGTCCATCTCAACAGTGTCTATTAGGGCTATATTTCAAAACTCTACGCACAATAACAAATATTGCTGCCTAAGGCTAATTGGACAATTGTTTTAGAACTATTTAAAAACAAACAATTATAGAGAATGAATTGCACCGATTCCATTAACTTTGCTTTAGCCTTAAACTTAATTTAGGATTTTTGTTGTTGTTTTGGTTTAGATATTACAGGATTTAAAAGAAAGAAAGGGTTAAAAGGTCATTTAATAATAGGCTATATTAACAGAATTTTGAAATGTAGCCTAAGTGGGAATCTGCAACTGACCCTTAACAGGTGCTTTATATTTAAAACAATTAAAACTGATTCTTTAGACAATTAGTTCTTGAGCCACTAATTCTACGAGAACTAACTATTCCCAAACATTGAGAAACAGAAACAATGCAAAAAAGCCAAAGAGGGGGGAGGAAAAAAATACAGCAGGAAAAAAAAAAAAAAAGAAAATAACCAAAATGGAAGCTTGACAAGGTGCCCACGAATCCTCTCTGACCAATCGAAAAGCCACTTTGGTTGGCTGGACAGGAAGTATGACAAAAAGAGGGTGAGAGTAGGGGATGGGTTTGTGGTCAAATCTGGAAAAAACAGTTCCAATTTCCAGTTCCCAATTGGCTCTGTCGGGTAGAAGTCCAGTGAAAGGGGGAAACCAAAAACAAAAAAACAAAAATAAAAATAAAAAGACCAACCCAAAGACAAAACGGACAATTACTTTTGTCAGGCTTGATAAAGCGAGAGCTGCCGTGGTAACGGGCGATTTATCGGGGCAACACTAAGGGTGGAGAGGGTCCGTTTCACTTCAGTACTGTCGGTAGGGGTGCTCCCGGTAAGCCGTGCTGCCGCCTCTAGAGGGGGGAGGCGCTTTCCCTGGAGCCGTCCGCTGGGTGCCGTTCCAGTCGTCCTGGGCTGGACAGGAAGTAGACAGAAAATAAAGTCAACATCAAATAGTTCAAATGCACAAATGGCCCTTTAACACTGGCACGGCTCCACTCTACATGGCTTTAGGGGGTTTCTACTAGCAACGGCTACATGGTAACAGTTACTTTTTGGGAATCCAAGAGTGCAGAGTTGGCCATAAAATGTAACATCAGAAGACTATTGGTCAGTGGTTGTAGTGGGTGGAGTCACTGTGGGTGATGCAACCAGTGAGTGATTCCCAAACAACTTCCAAAAACTAACAACTACTGAGCAGATCTGGAGTCTTTTAGCAGACCAAGCAGAACACCCAACATTCACAACCAGTGCGTGGTTCGTTATTGGGTTTTTCCATTTCAAAATAAAATCGCAAAAAGGAAATAAGAGTTTTGTTTAGTTTGTTTTCCGTTTTTAAAACCTAAATGAAAAAATGTCCATCCATAGTTCAGCTATGTAAATCCAGCTGTGCTGAAAGTACCAGAAGAAGTTTGTTCATGGTAAGATCATCAGATCTCAAAGACTCAATGACTAAAGTCTCTAAATAAGACACACATATCCATGGTGAGACTTGGGCAGTTTATAAAGTGCTAAGTGAAAACGTAACACGCCCAGAGTTTGTGCCATAATTTAATTTAAATATACATAAAGGGGAGTCTTTTTTTTTGTAATACGCATTCCTAATTTAGCTTAAAAAAAAAAAGAAAAGAAAAAAGAACTACCTAATTTGTTTTTGTCATGTTTTAGTTTGAAATGGGGAGGGGGTGTGGATGAACCATGTACAGATTCTCCATGTCAACCGTTGTGTTGCGTTTGTCATTGCACTACTTTTCAGATTCTGGTGGTTGCCCACAACAACCTCGCTGACCAAAGCTGCTTGGTGGTCAACAGTAATGAAAAACCACCTGGACTGGGTGGAGTAGAGCCAAGTTGAGAAAGGCCAGAACAGGGGAAGAGAAAAAAAAAAACACCACCACCAAGTCAAGATTCACAGGATCAAATTTGTCCCAAAATAATTTTAGGTAAAGTTCAGAAGGAAGTTATTTAAGATTTTTGATATAATGGGCAAATTTTCAAAGTTAAACCTTCAAACATTAACTGGAAGGAGGATAAGGAATCCAGGAAAAGACAAATGGATTGATGGACAGTTTCTTCTTTTACACTAATCCAGCCGAGAAAAATAGACAAAATTTCAACCCGACACCAGATATTATTCACCATGATCCAAACAACAAGCCACCCACATATACAGCGTTTTGATAAAGTTTTCATACCCCAGGGGCTTTGCCATATCTCCTCATGTTCTATCCAGATACAAAGTAAACTAGAGTTAGAAGCTGCTGTGTTCACATGAGACCAACATTAAACTCTTTGTATGGCAGAAATCAAACATTAACATGATTTAGGATCTGCACTCCAGTATACCACAATTCAGATTTCCATTTCTTAAAAACAAAACGGAGGATTTTCTTGCTACACTAGCACTACTGTTATGGTCTATTACATAAATCCCATATAAAATACATTCAGGTTTATAGCAAGGCTCTGCACCAGCTTTGATTTTTCACTAGAACTAAACAACTAAAGCGATCTCAGCTCAGAGAGGTCGGCTCTTACCGTATGACTCGTACGACTCGGTCGTCTCTCCGTGTCCATAGTCGTAATATTCTGGTTCTCTGGTAGTTGCAAAAAGAGAAATGAAACGGTTGAGAAATGAATGTTTTATCTCTGCATAACATCACTAGTTGCTGACTGCAATAACCAGGGAGATGATATTTGTCTTTTACAAATGAGCTCTAATCTCAGTGCTCCATCAGACAACATCTGAGCTCAATCAGGTCTTCCTAAATACCACATGAAGAACTGAAACTGTACTTCTGATGTTTCCCAGTGTGATGCAGAGCAAACGTGGCTGATGTGAGAAGCAGGTGAAAACCTAAGAGTTGTCTGATTCACTTACGCCTGCGGCTGGCTGTAATAGCTGTCGTAAGACTCGTAGGCTGTGTCTGTGTAGCTCTCGTCGTAACCCTGGAGACCAGAAGAAACAGAGAGAGATTTGAGGGGGGCTTGTTCACCGATCCTGAGTGTCAAGCTGTCCCCTGGAAAACATCCTGACAGTAAAGCTGACACGATCCCTTATGCTGACATCTAGAACTGCTCACTAGCGCGCCGTCGACTTAAAGCTAGCTGTTGGAAAAAATTAGGAGTTGAAGGATTAGAAACAACTTACGTATTCGTCGTAGTTCTCTGCACCGGCGCCAGCTGTGTGCTGGTGAGCAGGAGGCGGCGCCATCCTCTGAGGCGGGCCGCCAGCCGGGGGTCTGGCGCGTGGTGCCACGGCCCCTCTGGCGGGGGCAGTAGGAAGTCCTCCTCTGCCTGCGGGGGCGCCCCTCACTGCTCCGCCCCTGGCTGGGCCTCCTCGAGTCACACCTCCTCTGGCCGCAACACCGTGAGGAGGCATCCCTCTCCCCCTGGAGGGAAACGAGGTCAAAGTGAACACACATGGCTTTCTGCATGAGGTTCAATCCAGCCAACATGTCACCCGGCTATCAGTTTAGGACCTTATAAACAGACTACTTCATTTATTTTCTTCATAAAGAAAGCACATTATATTAAGTAGCATTATTGTTCACATGGTTTTGATTTTTAAATGTCAGGGTAGCAGGATACAGATTAAAATCACAAATTACATAACTTCACATCAAATTTGCATTATTAAGCATTTCAAAGCATTGTATGTGGAGGAAGGAACTAGTAGCTAACTTGCTACTGTTAGCCACAGGTAAAATTAGCATACAAGCTCACATTAGCTTTTAAAATATTTCAGCCTTTATATTGGTGTATATTACAATCACAATCATAATCTTAACTTTGCAACAGAATGCTGTTTAGAACACCATACATGGAGCAAGTCATTATTAGCCAACTTGCTACTGTTAGCCACTATACCAAAATTTTGCATTTTAGCAAATTTGTTTTTGCATCATGAACAGCTTATATTGCAATCAAAACAATCAACATTTTTACCATGACATCTTTGCAATATAGAGCTGCTTGAAGCATATGGAGCAAGTATTTGTTAGCCAGTTAGTTTAAATGTAAACTAACATTAGATTTACAGCTTTTATGTTGGTTTTTTCATGGTGAGAGTGTATTACAGTATATACTGATTATATTACAAGAATAATCAATTTTTTATGTTACCTTTGCAATATATAGCTGTTTAAAGCTTTATACAGAGAGCAAATCCCTACTAGCTAAAGTGCTACTGTTAGCCACTACAGTAAAATTAGCATTTAAGCTAACATTATCATTTCAGTGGATTTTAGCTTTTAGGTTTTTCACAGTGAATGGAGTATATTACTGTATAAGACATTCCCAATAATCATAACTTTATCATGATAACTTTGCAGTATACAGCTACAGAGAGTAGATGAATGCTGCAGTACATATGCCCTGAACCTTATAATGAGTGTGTAAACAGGTCTGCCCCTCTACCTGTGTGCTCCAGCAGGGGGGACACCACGGCCCCTGACAGGCATGCCCCCTCGGCCTCTGCCTCCGTGCTCCTGGCCTCCGTTCAGGTAGCTCATCTCCATGAACTGGCCCTGGCAGATATCATCCATCATATCCTGCAAAAACACACACACAGCAGAAATACACAGAAAGAAACCATTAGACGCATCAGTACCGCACGTTGGAATGTGACTGTGCAAAAATCAGGAGGGGGGGAGGAAGGGGACTTAAAGCAAAACAAGGGGAAAAAAAGAGGCTATACAAGAGCTTAGAGCAAGTGGGGGGAAAAAAGCCTCTGTGCCAGTGACTCAGACTGTTAAGGGAGGTGGGGTGGGCTGGGTGGGCTGGAAAGCTTCCATCCACACTCCATCCCTTCATTCCATCATGCAGAAAATGTAAATCTCATCTCTACACAGCCTTGACAAGTCTAGTGTGACTGCATCAGCAGCTACCTTATTTTATCTGCAAAACAATAAGTTGGGCTGAATTAGTGAAGCAGCGTGCCTGAGCAGCGCAAATCCAGTGATGCGAGCTGCTGGGTTTTTTTTCTCTCTCTCTCTGTGACCCAATCAATTCTTGTTCATTCATCAACCCCAATGCAGTCTTGTTAAAGACGGCTCTGTAGACATGTAGCGCTGAGGACAGGAACACTGCGGCAGTGATCTGCTGTGGGATTTACAGCAGTAAAATATGAGGCTGCACAGACGCTAGAAGGACATCAAATCCTTGGATTACCTGAGCAGAAATACTGGAAGTAAAGGACAAATTTTCTCCAACAACATAGCCTCGCGTTTTCTATAAGCGTTTCTCAAACTCCAGCTTTGTTCCACATGACAGCCCGACAGATTACAGGCTTTAATTGTTGTGACAGGTGCTGCAGGGGACAGCTCTTTACATGACAGCAATACTAACGCTGCAACTAGTTCTCTCGCTTATTCATCTTGGTTCTCGTCAGAATGAGTCTGTTGTTGCACCCTGCACAATAAGAGCCGCCTTGTACAACGGTGGGGGCCCCGTCGGCCCGACTCGCCCTCGTTGGATTGTTGCGATCCAGAGCCGAGCCCGACGCACAGACCCTCCCTGGCTCGACTGTGGCTGATAGAAACCAATAAAGCTGGTGTCAGCTGTGTGCGTGTCTGAGTTGGACATTTCCAGGCAGGGACTTTGTTGAACGTGCAGTGATGGACAGACATGCGGGCACCATGCTGACATGCCGAATGCAGCCCCACTTCCTCCTTTTGAAGCAGATTGCTTCACGTGTCTGGACTGTGCCGTGGATTGTGTTTGCTCAAGGTAAACACCCACTCCATTTTCCCCAGCCTGTCTTTGCTGGGCTCCCACCTAGAGCTCTTTCCATCTATAATGCAGCAAGTCGCCCTGGTAAGGCGCTGAAGCCCTGTACGAATCAGGTTTGCATGCAAACAGCTTTCAGATTCCAGCGATCAGAAAAGATGAGGTGGAATCTGAATAAAAATACAGTAAAAAAAAACAAAACCTGACCATCTGTAGCTTTTAGAAAAAAATAAATCATTTAACACTAATGTACTGAACAGCCATACTGGTCTGAGGCAGGTACTAATATGGGATTCTCACTGTATGATTATGTTGATAATATGATTATGTTTATAATATGATAATGTTTATAATATGAAACCAGTTTCATATTATAAAAAGAAAATGTATATAATTCAATTGCTTTTATTTCCACTAGAGAATCAGCATTTATTCCTACTGCCGATTATGGAAAAAAAAGGATGAATTTCTACATCTATAGCAACTGACAATATTCTCCATCAGCTGAAGAATTGCACTGTTCTTCCAGCCTATTGAACAGGCAGTGCAGAGAGGCAGCAGGTAGGGGAGGGGCAGTATTCTGTAAAAATAGAAATAAAAACCTCCAGTCATTCTTCAACCTTCTCTGGCTTGTGATTGAACAGGACACCTGCAGATTTCAGAAACTCATATTTAAGACTTTTAAGACCTTTTTAATGCCACCTTGAATGAAATTTATGACTGAAATAAACCTATAGGGGAAGTTTTGTGGGGACTCTTGCTGCATTACAATCAAGCATAGCAAAAACTAAGAACCCAGCTTTGTGCACATGATGGAGCCAAAAAAGCTTGCTAGCTAGCAAGGATGTATTAGCAGCTAGTTAGCGGTAGCCTCAACCGCCTCAAGTGACAGGATGCATTCAAGATGTTTGCATGAGAGTCAAACTTTTGCCTGCCAGAAAAGGCCCATGAGAAAAACAAAAAACTACATAGAATATTCTAGATTAAATGGTCATGCAACAACAAAATGGAAGACCATCTCTACACAGCCTTGACAAGTCTAGTGTGACTGCATCAGCAGCTACCTTATTTTATCTGCAAAACAATAAGTTGGGCTGAATTAGTGAATTTGTCCCCACAAAACATCCCCTATAGGTTTATTTCAGTCATAAATATTTAAGGCCAACTGGATTTTTTTTATGAATTCAACATTTTTAAGACCTTAAATTTAGACAAGTTTAAGACTGTAAGGATGTGCAGATTAAAAATACCTTACGCAGTAAAAGCAGTGTTGGAGCTGAGCAAAATACTGAACTGCAACACAATCATGTCCAAAAACAAAAATTGCATATTAACCGCTAGGCCATTATTTATCAAGTGTGACACAGTTAAGCTCTGCAAGGCAATTCTATCTGCAGCCCAACTTGGCTTGATGCCCATAACTTATACATGACTTGGAGGTCAGGATGCTGGAGCTCGTTAAGAGTCTTAGGGACACTGAGATAGTGGCAAAGAGTGGGGAAAATGTGCGTTAATCACATCTGGTTACATTACAACCACAACATTTTTGCATGCATTAGTAGATTCTTAATTTCTAAAACCTCAAAAATGTAATCACTTCAGTCACATGCATCACATTTCAATCTGGTCAGACATGTTGACTTCTTGATCTTTTTTTCTGCCTGTTTTCTACTAAATATGCTGCAGTTTAAAAAAACAACAGTCCTGTTGACTGATGAGCCCAGGCTGGTTACCAGTGCTAGCTTATTTAATACAGGTTATCTAAAGGTTAATTCTTTAATGTCAAAACCACACAAATGGCAAGAGTGGCTTTCCCCCCTCTTCACCTCCTATACGTTTCTGAGCTACTACACTTTTCCTCTCCTTACAAAGACAAATTCTGGGACTTTTGGACGCATCAACAAGAACCAGCAAGATACGACTGGAATCTCTTGCTCCATTGACATTGTGTTTAATCTAATGTTTTCGCTTTAGATGGAGCAGGAACATAAAGAACATCAACCCAGACTTAAAGTCCCAACACTGGGCCCCTGTAGCTCAGAGAATAGACTTCAAAATACTATTAGTTTATAAATCACTGAACGGCTTAGCACCACAATACATTAAAGATCTGCTGTTGTATCAACCTTCCAGACCCCTCAGGTCTTCTGGTTCTGCTTCTGCTGCGCCTCCCCAGAACCAGAACCAGAACCAAACATGGAGAAGCAGCATTCAGCTTCTATGCGCCACGGATTTGGAACAAACTTCCAGAAAACTGCAAAACAATCAAAACACAGAGTTCCTTTAAATCAAGACTAAAACCCACCTGTTTAGAGCTGCCTTTGAGTAGCACTAACAGGAACACTAATCAACATATTTGATGTACAGTTTCTTGATTTTGATGATAGCATTTGACCAAATGTAACATTTATTGGTCATTTTGTTACTGCATGATGTTTTTATGATGTAAAGCACTTTGAACTGCCTTGTTGATGAAATGTGTTACACAAATTAACTTGTTCAAAGTAACAGAAGCAAAGGATTGGATTTAGTGATCAAAATGTTATTTTAAAAACAAGTAGGAATACTAACAGATGTTTAAACAAAATGACAGTGAAGTTTTTATTCCAGGTCATCACAACCTGAGAAACGCCTCAGACCTCATTCAGACCTCATGGATGACTGTGCTACAATCACTGAATGGAAACCTCACAGGGCAGATGTGGCTACAATGTAGCTCAGCACCAACAGGAAATGTGTGTATTACTGTAGTGTAAAGCGCTCTGGAGCCCTTAGACCTTTACAGAGGTGTAAAATACATTTCAAATTTGAGGTTTAGTTGGAAAAAGACAAGAAAAAAACAAACACAAATAATAACAATAATATCATTAATAATAATAATAATAATAATAATAATAATAATCTCACAAGGAACAAAAATAAAAAGTCAGGGTCAGAGGACCGGATAATGGAACGCTTGTAGTTTGGGAGGGAGAAACTTACAGGAAACAGGAACTTCTTGACCTCCTCCATGGCGTGCGCCATGCGCAGGTAAGCGTCCGGCACAGGGGCGAACACCTCGATGAAGACGTGCAGCTCCATGGACAGGTGGGCATACTTGGGCTCGCCGCCTTTCCTCAGTTCCTCCTCCTGAGACGAGCGACATCAGAGCCGTGTCAGCGAGCCAGAGGGGGCGCAGCCTTACTCAAATATTACATGAATTATGCAAGCCGTTATCACATTTCATCCACCTCGGGGGCAGGAGAGGGGGTGTGATATTGCTGCTTTTACAGAGCCCAACAATCACACCGAAGTGGAAGGATATCCTAAACCAGATGTGTGGCGTTCTCCTTTCCTCGGCCTTATGTTTAGACTTCCTGCAGGTTAGCAACATCTGGCCTCCTCCTCGTGGGAAATCCAGATGTGTTGCCGCGTCGACACAGTGTGTGACGTACCTTGGCTTTGTCTCTCATGGACCCCTTGCCCAGCACGGAGATCTTGGCGCCAGTCTCCTCCTGCAGACGCTTGATCGTGTTGCCCTGGGGTCCCAGGATCTTCCCCACGAAATTGAACTAAACAGAGCAACAAAGAAGAGCAAAATTAGTCTGACAATCAAAGTGGGGCCCCAGTTAAATACCAAGAGATTGAGGGAGCAATCACTGTCAGGGGGCTCTCTGCTAAAACACACACACTGCGGACAGAGTCAATATGATCCCCTGAGGGCTGGAGCGCTGTCAGCTGCTATCATCCATGCACCGAGTCAGACTCTGCTGCTGATCAAAAGCTGCAATCTTGGTCTGCTCGGGTCTGAACCCAGTCATGACCGTGGATTACAATTAGCTGTCATCCACAACCGTGCTTAGAGGTAACAGATTTTATTTTTTTTTAAAAGCAGCTTTGAAAGGGAGCAGTCTCTGCTTTGATTTCTGAAGCAGTTCTGGCAAATGAGCTCCGTCATCTTCAACGGTGGTACATTATGTACCGAATCGAACCATGTCTGGAAGATCAAACGGCTGTCACTCCCACATAACACACATTCAGGCCTCTTGTTGATCCAACATCCAATGCAACAAATAAGGACAGTAACAATGTTTCTAGGGCTCAAACGATTAATCGGATTAATTATGATGAGTCGATTATTTGAATAATCTTCAACTAAATTAGTAGTCGATTAATTGCTAAGTGGAGTATAAAGACCGAAACCAGGGAATTTTGATGAAGCACAGTCAGAACAGAAATGAAACCAAAGCTGTACAAAAATATACATTTTTCATTTAAGCAAAAAACATTTGTAAGCTTACAAATGTCTTTAGCATCTCATAATATATTACTTAATCAGCCTGTTTTCTAGAGACTATAGATACTGAGCTTATCTCAGATTTCCAAAAGCCTAACTCTGAAAAGCTCAAAGAAATAAAAAGAGAAGCTTTGCTGTAATATGTCCAGCCTTCCTGTTACTTCCTTTAAAGATCAGCTCTTGCTCAGTTGGATTTCTATTGAAAAATTGAGACATCTATTCATTCACTTTCTTAAAAAAAAATATATATATATATATATATATATATATATATATACTGAACTTATTTAACCATGTTATAAATACAAAAAAATGGAGACCTTTAAGTCATTCATCAGTACTTCTATTAACATGAAGAGTTCTCATCCAATTCTGGCCAACAGTAAATTTATTTGTGCATATATAAGAAATTAGTTCTACCCAATGTTAAAAAAAAATTACTTTTAGTGCCCAAAACTACATTTAAAAAAACTTTCCATAAATAGGACTTTTACGATAATTTTTGCTGGATGACAAATTGCCCCAGTAAATATTGCAATAAACGATAATATTGTTGTATTGAGATTGTTTTCATGCAATATGTTATTAATGGCATATGAAATGAAAGTTTTCCCTCTCAAATATGAACAAACTTTAATTTTGTAAAGAACTTAACACTGGAACCAGAAGACATTTAAAATAGTCAAAACACAACTAAAAATAAAAAATAAAAATTCCACTTACAACCAAAACCATAATTATAATTATGGTGCCTGAACAAAACTGCCATGAAAAAAACTTAGGGCAACGATTAATTCCTTAATGAGACAGGCTTCTTCACAAGTAAAAATTTCACAACTGCTGAGGTGTTTCTGTACCTGTAGAGGGGAGGTCCTCCACTTATGAGCCTCTTACTCTGAATCACTGCTACACTTTAAACACACACCCACTGAACTGATACAAACTAATCCACATGCAAGGCTCAACTTTAAAGGAATAGCAAGATCTGAACATGGAGGGAATCAAAATGAACCTTTTGGTCCATCTGTTGTTTGCTGTTATAGTCAGGAGTTTAGAAAGCAGAGATCAGCACCAAACTGGGAAGCTACTGAGTAACACATGGCTTTGTGATATTGAAACGTACAAAGCCACGGTGGTCAGCTGGTAAACGATCATTTGGAGGCAGATCAAACGAGAGCAAAGCGTCTCACCTTTGGGTACTGTTTGACAGGTATGAGCACTCGCTCCTTGAGTTTGATGTTCTTTGTTGTGAAAAGGTCCAGGTAGGTCTCCGTCTCCTTCTTTGGCTCTCCTTTCTGCACTCTATCGATTTCTGGAGAGGGGAGGAAAACTTTTTTTATGCAACCAAACCGCATCGTTTGTATCTTGCATCAAGAGAGAACTATGAATGTAGAAATAAAATAAAAGAGCAACAAATCAGTTTAAATATCAAACTTGAACCAGATAGTTGATAGTTTTACAAATTTTGATCTACTTTTAACATCTAGAAATGTGAGAAATGAAAGATATATTCAAAAGCAATAGCACTACTGGGGGATTTTGTTATATTCAGCCTTGTTTTAATAAAGAAATAAAATCCTAGGTTAATTTGGTGATGCTTATCGAATAAGAAACATGCAATCATTATTTTATTGTTCAACGTTGTCATGACACATTTTTCTCATTACAGTGAAGCCCCGCTATTCACATGGTTCAGGAACCAAAACCGCTTTCAAATACCTAAAATCAACAAATACTTCAGACACCCTTTAAAAACTAATAACTGATTATTTTAATAGTTCAAACCCTGAATAGAACTTAATATGCATTAATAAGCACAGTGGAAAAAGTCTTAGCACTACGACAGAAACCAACATCTATAGTCTTCCTCATCGCCACACTTTGGGCTACAGCCAATCAGCAACAAGGATAAGTAAATGGCGTTCCTGGATTGGCTTCTTCGCAAACACCAGCCAATAGCGTGTCAAGCAGCATTGACTGGGTATTTCAGGTCCCAAAAGCATTTTTCTTTTGAATGTTGTAGAGAAAAATCTACTAATAGGGAAATTTTCCACAAATAATTTGGAGTTCTACAACTAGGTGAACGTCCACTCCGTCTTTTGATGTTGTTATGGTGCATTAGGATGTTTACATGAAAGACGGTGAAAGTTCTTCCAAGTCATATAACACGCATTTCTATGCATTACTGACTTAAATTCCGCCAACAAGATATTGCACCCAAGCAGTCCTTGCACAAATTCATATTGTAGATGTTATAGACAATTTCATCATCTTAGCTGTTGGTAAGCAACATTTTAAGAGCATTAGAGTATTTTTACAGACTCTTAATGTAGAGAAATTGTACTTTTCTCTGACAATGGCTTTTGGTCTGCTGGCATAGTGAAAGAATTAAAAACAAACACTTAAAGATGCTTAAATAGTTTATGGATCCCTCATCCCAGTTTTAAAGGAAATAAAGTAAATCTTTAAAAAGTAAGACTTGATAAAAAAAAAAAAATCTCAACTTGCTCACTTTCCTTTCTTGACCCTCTTTCCTGCAACTAGTCCCGTCACCAAAACAACTTTTGCTAAAAAATAAACCAATGCAATATGTCCATCTATACAAGGATCAAAAAACTTAGATCATATAATACTTTAACTAAATAATTTTAGAAATCCAACATTAAAAAATCATTAATTAAAATGGATTATGAAGTCTCTGTAACCAAAATTGCATTTTAAAGAATAATTCTTAGCTCAGACAAAACGTGGCAGGTAGTGCAAACTGTCAAAAGTCTTTTCAACAATATTACAGGGGAGCATCTCTCTAACGACTGTTGTTCAAATGGAAAGATTTAACTCATTCTAATTCATCATTCCCTTAATTGACTTCATGCTTGTTGTGACAGAATTACCTGCAACACAGCAAGAACAAAAAGTTTCTCAAAACCCCATCCAATGCCTGGCACCCATTGGTGCCACTTTTCCCAGTACAGACAAGAAGGCTGGATATTTTTCCTCCCTAGTGTCGTTGGACAAAGGTGTCCCATCTAAATCATGTCCCATCTATGCCCATCCCGCTGTTGCCAACTTAGCAATTTTGTACCTATATTTAACGACTTTTCAGACAAAAAGAATCGCTATCTGCCAAAACTGGAATGGGCAGTCCAGGCTGTTTTAAAGAACGTGATCGGACAGAAACGCTAAAAGTTGAAAAGTAAAAAAAAAGTTGCAGTGCACCAGTTAACTGGCCATTGACGTCTAAAAGTGAAATCTGCCAAATACTGCAATACTGACAAATATTGTATTTCATGAAGAGACGCTAATTATCAGTTGGAATCAGCCAATTGTTCCATCATTGGGTCAAATATTTAAAGACCACTTTAAATATTTAGGGTTCAAGATTTTACGTTTTCCCAGACTTATCAAACATCAGACCCAGATTTCTGTCTCACGATTCCTTAATTAACAGAATGTACTTTAATAAACGTCTTTGATTTATTGATATTGATATCTTTGGGATATTCACTTGAATACAGTATGGATAATCCCATTATTTCTTATATTTCTGACAGATTCAAAACTTCTTCCTTATCATTTTTCCTGTGTCCTACCACTTTTATGGTCACTTGTAAAACCATCAGTAATAAGCATATTTAAGTGATGTTTAGTAAAAATAAGTGAGGTTCTGTAACAGGACCATTCACCCCTTCATTCCCACAAACCACCTTGTGCCTGTGTAGTGAAATAATTCCTTATTAGTTCACTTTGCAATAACTACTTTAACAAATCATAAGAGATAAGTGCTTGTTTGTATGTTATCTAAAGACTTTCTTACAATCTTTTCATTTAGTTCCGCTCCCTGTTTGGGCTGACTGAAACTTGGCTTGAAATCCTAACAACTGATAGACAGAAAACAGCCCTTAGCAAAACAACGCTCACATTTATATGCAATCACATTTACTTAAATTTAACTACAAGTAAATTAGAGAAAATATGAACCAAATATTCCATCTGGCACAGATCAATTTGGCACCCAAAAAAGTAAGGTGGAAAACAAAAGTAGTACAAAGAAACATAATGGGGAATGGATATGGATTTATGGAAGATATTTTTTATTTGATTCAAACTGCCTCTATCAAAGAAGTTGCAAAAAAAATAAAAACATTCAGTGTCAAAGTTTGCGTGATACAATTGATAGAAAATTTGACCAGTCCATCTCTATTAAAATTATTTTTATTTTTAACAGTGTCGCTGCTATGACCCTGTAGAACTTTCATCGTGTTATATAATAATTTCAATGTACTACGTTATGTTAGGGTATTAAGAGTTCATTCTCTTCACTTGGACAAAAGTTCAAACATTAAAAAATAGATATATTTTAAAATAGCACAACAAAATGAAGTTACATGGAGACCAAAGTGAAGAACTAAAATGGGCAGAGAGGGTGTTTCCCCAACGCAGGAATGAGAACAGCAGTCCCAGATCCGCCATGGCTGCCGTCTCTGTACAGAACGGCGGCTCACACCGGGACCTCGAGCTCATTTACACCGTTAATAGAGGGCCGAATCTCGGCTTTCAGATGTTGGGGTTAGCGGTGTCCTGCTTACTTGACTTATATCTGTACACTGCTGTTCAACAAAGCTGGCAGACACGTAGTGAAACCAACAGAAACACAACGACGAAGACAAAGGACGGTTTGTCCGGGAGCCATTAAAGTTTGCAAGTTTAAAGTCAGCACGAGCCTCCACTGTGTGACCGACATCTGTGACTACATGTCGCAGCTGCGCGAGGGGGAAACGGAAATCCTTCAGCTGACTACGTGGAAGTGTGCGACGCTGCCCGAGGTTTAGGCTATTTTCTGTTTGAGTCATAAGTCATTAACCGCCATTTATCTTCACCACAGAGCTACAGGAGCCCTCCGCGTTAGCGCTGCAGTTTTTGGGGGGCATTCTAGGTCTTGTGCCAAAGCACACTGCGCTACTAGAGTACAACTGTGTCCCTCTGCTCCCTCGCGCTGCCAGTCAAAGCACACGATAAAACACAAAAAACACAATTTAGTAGTTGTCTACCTGCGCTTAAAAGTTTCATGGCGTGTGTAAATGACGAGTCCAAGCTGTCCTTCTCCGCCAGCAGTTCGGGAAGATATTTATCGTCGTTCTCCATCTTGTTGAGTTCGCAGAAGCAGTCGGTATGGATGGTGGAAGATGAAAAAGCGTGGGAAAACTCCAACAAGAAGACAAAAAAGTAGTCCGTTTATGTTGCTATGGCGTGCCGAGTATCCCAAGAGTGGACGGGGCTTCGCATGTGGCTTACAGTCGGACGGCTCCGCGCTTTGCCTCGTATTGGTTCCCTTCGCAGGCTGACCAACCTCTTCTCGGAAGCGCGGACTCGTTGGAAATGGGAGAACAAAAGCAGTGAAGGGTATACGACTCCAAAAAGCGGAAGTGAGCTCACAGGGACGTGGTTCTCTGGTCTGACACCGCCTACCGCGCGGTCACTGGATTACAAGAAAGTTAAATATGAAAACTGTCCAGGGTGCTCTTAAGGTGGTAAAATCTACAAACACTTGATTCAGAGAAAAATGAATCATGAAAAGTTGTATAATAATCCTTCATATAGAAGTGGCCAATAGGGGCGCCTCCATAAAGTTTTGTGCGGGTGGCCACAATCATGGAGGCGGGGAAGATTATCTGTGTAACACTTTTCACTGAGTTATTCAAAATGCTTTATAGAAAAATAAGCAGACTCATTCACTGGTTAATAATATTGGCTATAGTGACTGTAAAGGACTACAGTCATTCTGTGGCATAGAATTAAAAAGTTGTGTATCAGCATGTAGGGGTAAGGAATATTTTTATTCTACAGGGAAGCGCCTACCTTTTAAATAGATTGGCACCTTCATTAGCTTCATATATGATTGATCTGACTTAAGGAAACAAATGTCACACCAAAAACCAAATTACAATTTTTGCAATTCTATTTAGGTATTTTGCTTTGGTAAAACTTCCAAACTTTGGCACAGCAAAAAACATGTGTAACATTTCTTTGTTGTTGTTTTTCAAACAACCTAATTGCGTTTTAAGAATTATATTCCCAAAATCAGCTTACTCATTTGCATATGCGTTTCTAACCCCCACAAATGTTTACATTGTTTGCTTTATAATAGTGTAACTCTCTTAGTTTTTAACCTAGATTTTCATCCTGGTATCACTTCAAATCTGATACAAGCTCTTCCAGATAACAAAATGTGTTCTGACATAAAACTGTTATGCTTTAATGTACATTTTATGTGAAATATGATACAACCATATACAAAAAAGCTAACTATTCAAAGCTTGTATTTTGTCATATGTGTTTTAAGTGTTGAACATTTTTTGGAAATGAATCTTTAAAAGAGAGTGTATGTTTCATCATAATTTTTACCTTTGTCCTATTTTGTTTTCACAATGAGCCGTTTTCAGTATATGTCCCATAGCACAATAAAACATTGTGAATCAACACATCAACGAAGTATAGTTCAAAAAGTAGTTTTTTATTAGTATCTTTATTGATATTTGTGTTCCATAAATAAAAATTGAAAATATCATTGCAAGAAAAATATTTTCTAGTCTGATTAGTTGAAATTGATTTTCATATTCATTGAAGCGCATGTATTGTTGTATGTGGCCTTTATAGAATTAAAGAAGTGTGAAAAACATGTCATATGATGACAAACACTCTATCGATTACTGAGTTTAACTCCAGATAACAGGATATAAGGATTGTGTAGCACTTTTGACTGAGGCTCTCTTCTGCCCCTTAGTGGTCGTCAGTGAGCACGACAAACAAAAAGGATGCAACCGAAGGTTCTCCCCATAAGCAGAGACAGTCCTTTTCTTAACCTAATCATCCATTTTCCTTTCCTCTCACAGTATTGATTAAAAAATGCTTACCTGTGAGCGAAGAGCTTTGTGAGAAGAATTACTAGGAGAAGCATTTCAAGGATTGATTTCTTCCACTCAGGCACCTGTAATGAACCTGCCTTCCTGTTCAGTGAAGCACACCAGGTCAGAGGTTGGAGCTGGCCTGTGCATACAAAGCAAGAGAAGGTCTTCCCTCCATGTTGGGCATCTGGTATAAGCAGGGGCATGCATTAAGTGCAGATGGTTGCTCCTTGAACAAACAGCAGAGAGCCTGCAGGTCATTTGTCAGTCTGCTGCCAGAGTGAAAACTATTACAATCGACCGCAGGTGTACCAGGGCGTGCATCTGCTCGAAACAAATGAAGGCAAAAATTGTCTGCAATAAACACTTACAGGAGAGCAAAGACCTACTCTAACCATCAGTGCTCAGCTTGATCTATCTCTGACCATTACTGTGTTATTAGTGTTGGGGGGGTTGCAAGGTTGTTCTAGCTCCTCTTGTCATTGACAGAACGAATTGCCTGTGAGCTGAATTTCAATTGGCTCATAAAACGAAGACTTACTTCTCTTGGCAGGTGCAAAGGTTCCGACCCAATAGCTTGCACTTTTGCCTTCTGCCTGTGTGGATCTTTGCTGTCCCCCAACATACAGGTTCACAGGCTGGGGTAAACAGGGGCAGATGGAGGGAGGTAACCACTGGGGTTCCATTTGTAGGCAGCCGCCTCCACTCCAGATCTTTATTACCATTCCTCAAGCCCCATAGATTCCAAGAAAAAGGCAAGAACTCAACGTGCCTATAGAGCTCGCCCCTCATTAGAGCAGCATTTGGAGCATCAAGGGAGTACGAAACTCCCTCTGAAGTACAAATAATAAAATCTTAATGGCTTCATATGGCATTTGTGACTGCCAGTTTTCACAAACTGCAAAAGTAGAGGACTTAAAGTCAATTAACAGGCTTGGGGGAGGGGGTCTTTTTTGCACTGGCAGGTGGATGAGAGGCGTACCCACTCACTGGGCAGGTCGTCAGTAATTCATATGGCAAAAGAAACAAAAAATGCCATGCACACACACAGAGGGAAGTTCAAAGAGGTCATGTAACCTAACATAGATTTTTTTTGGGGGGGAAGAGGGGGTGGTAGAATTAAGCCAGAGTACCTGGAGATGACCCTCCCATGAAAGTGCAAGGAGATCATGTAAACTATTTTCAAGAAGGCTCTGGCAAGGATTCAAAGCAACACTGCTTAAAACTGTGCTACACAAAATATACAATATTCAGAGGATAAAGTAGTCTTGTTTAAGATGGAAGAACATCGAACAGTACTTAATGTAACAGGTGCTGCGACAGAGGGAATAATCAGTATTCCGTACAATGTCTTGGTCAGCAATAATGTCCATCTACCAGTCTCTTTTCTATCTCCACAGACAGTGAGTAGTATAGTTGTTCATTTGTGCCACAACATCTGGACATGTGGCAACCAAACCACCACTTTGTAATGTTGACGGAAGAATGTCAGCTGCCACTGCAGGTCGGTTCTAAGTCTTGAAGCTAACAAATCCAGCTTTCCTGTCCAAGCAAACTGCATTACATGTCAGTAAGGCCTGCCTATCAGCAGTACAACCAAGAACTTATTGGAGAAAAAAAGTTATATTTCTCTGTGGACATTTACTCTTCACTTAAATCTTCATTGTCAGTGTTGCCTGACAAGTGCAGTGCCAAATAAGTTGAGGCAGTTCTCTTGTTTTTTGGCCACACTAAAAGAGTAATGTGTATGTTTTTCCCCCCAATTATCTTACCCTTATAATAAGAGCACCAACAATTAATTTCAATTCAACCAATAATTTATATGTTTTTCCACTGATGGTGAATATTTTGTGTCAAACTGTTTGATATGTCTGATTTCATCTACAGCTAGCTGATCCAGTGAACATCTCCATGTTTGTTGTGCAAACTGTGTACAACGTCTCGCAGTGGCACTAGAGAAAAAGTCTGAATATCACCAAACTAAAAATTTCATTTTAGTCTGACATTGAGATTGAGATGTTAAGGGTTGAAACACTATAAGACAAGCAAAGGAATGTTTGCACAAAGTATTACAGTCTTTTCAATTTGACACCAACACGTTTGGGAAGCCGACAGTCAATAGATCAGCAGACAGGGACTTTGCTTGGCTCTCCCGAAAATATATTGGCAGAACGTAAACCAAGAGGAAACAATGACACCTTTCATGATAGTCAACTTTAAAGAGAAGGCTTTTATCTCCTGCAGTATATTTCCCTCAGTCAACGGCAGCCTGGAAATAGAGATAAAGTGGAACCAGTGGTGGGACAAATAGAAGGAAAACAGGAATTTGTAAGCTTAAATCTTCTTTTCTGCACTGTGTCAGCAGAGGCTTTTCCTTTGCCGGAGAGGTTTAGGCAAGAGGGCGAGAGAAAACGAGCAGGAGAGGGTGGCTGGGCTCTGTCTGAGGGTCACGCTCAGTTTAGCATCGCTACAAGACCAGGAAAACCTTTTATTCCCCTTGAAAGCTTTCAGAACTGTCACACCTGCTTAGGTCTTGACCAGCACTCCCTCCTCCTCCTTGGTCACCCACACCTCTCCTGTTCTCCCAACGCCTGCCTCAGCGCTTCACAGACCTCTTCACTTCTTGTCCTTTTGGATGATCATTATATTGACCGTCTGTGAGAAGACTCGGTTCCGCAAAAGTAGAAAGACACAAAAACTGACTCGGCAGTTAAAAAATTACTTTACCTCATTGCTAAATTAAAGGTCTAGAAAGAACGACAGGTAAGATTACACTATTTTGTTTTCAATCCCTATTACCTTCAAAAAGTGCTCCCCTTTTGCCATAATTTGTTACATTTATGTAAATGAGAAACATAAAAAGTTACAAATGGACAATATCGTACAGCCAATCCCCTCTACTGAGACGGAGACTCAATTACAGCCCCAGTCTGTGCAGATTCTGCTAAAATACAAAAGAGAGTATGAAAGATCCAATATAATTATTCACTTGGAAGCAACAAATCCCTTGAGCCTGTGGGGGGAAAAAAATCAATCTCAAACCTTATTTATAATTGAGCAGCATTACATTAAAACGGCATTAAAACTGCAAATATTCTGGAATTTAAAAAAAAAAACCTATCAACTTCATCTTCTGAAAGGAAGGGTAATAGTATTTGACTTAAATTGTGTGTGAAGTACCCTCTCTGTATAATCCATACTTTTTAGATAAACACTTTGGGAATGAAAAGCTCCAATATTTAATGCATTCTTACCTGACTTAACCAGATCGTAAAACTACAGTTCAGAAGTCGGATTTGCCCTGAAATACTTTGGCAGTTTTAGAAAGCAAGACTTCGTAATAATGCAAGTGAAGGCAGAAATTCCAATCTAAAGAAAACTAGGAAACTGTCGGTGCTTTCATCAACAGTTTCCGGTTTCACACTAGTCTAGTTTGGTTGCCTAAAAAGTCTACTTGACTCGTCTAAACCGTCTGGTTTGTTTGCTAAGGTGTGAATGCGCAATGGAACTCCTCCTAAAAATCTAGGTCCCGGTTCGGCTGATGTGAGTTCTGGTGCGGTTTGAACATAGAGGAGGATGCCTAATGGACTGGAAACTGCTCCACAAGCAGGAAGCGAACTATTAGGCATTCTGGGCAAATACAACCGAAACAAACACTAGAGACCGGCGCTAGCGGAAGAATCGGCTCGTAGTCTTTCCCCAAAGACAAAAGAGAAATCCTACATCCGGTAAAATCTGACGCCACTCCATTTTTGTTTACATTTCATGAAGAAGGAAGGTGCGCTCAGTGTCTACTTTGGAGGTTTTTTGTGTTGCTTCCTTCAGTTTTCTTTTTTTCTTTTTTTTTTCTTTTTTTTTGGTACACTGCCCCCAACAGGTGAGGAGGGGAGCAGGTTTGGCCGTTTGACACGGGAGCTAAAAATGTAACAAATGTTGCAATTTTAGTCCGGAATCGAACAGAGTCTACCGGACTATCAGGTGTGAAAATATCCTATCTTGGAGAGTCGGAGCATCATTTCCATTTCTTTTCTTTCTCTTTTGTCTTTCTCTTCTGTCTGTCCTCTGCAACAGGTGGTCCGTCACAGTCAGAGCTCATCTCCTCTGCTGCCTCTGTGATACGGCAACATCAAGCTCAGCTAACAGCCCTTTTCGTTTGTCCGTCTCTTGTCCCTCCAGTCGCTTTCCAGCCGAACGGCGCGCAGATAGCACAAATACTCGAAATAATCTCCCAAACCAAAGCAGGATTTAGCGTTCGCCTTTTGCCTTCTAATAACCCGAAACGCATTTAGACCTTCAAAGGCTCTCTGCCGATTGAGACCGTTGGCCTTTCTTTGCTTTCAAAGCTTCAAGGGAGAGAAAAAAAATCGACAGCCGAGAAGGTTTTTTTTTTTTTTTTTTTTTTTCTACCTAGTCCCGTTCACCTGATGCCTACCTTTAAGGCCACTTAGCTGAATAAAGTTATCATTCATTCAAAATTCACTTTTTAATGATCGGAAATGATCTGCCTCTCTTCACAGTTTCTTCAAAGCCTCTGTTCTTTAAAGGTAAACTGGATGGGGGTAAAAGAGGGGAGAAGAAAACCCGCCTTTGAGCTGGTTTTCAGGGTCGCCTTTGATCGAGGGACGGCGCGCGCACGTCCAAACACACGCATACATGTGCATCTGTGTGTGTCATTAAACACGTGCTCATATGCACAATAAGCAAAACCAGCATGTTCTTCTGAGCCAAAGATTTGAGATCAAAAGCAGACCTCGGCATTGTAAGTGTGTGTGTGAAAATGACAAACTTTAGCTTTTCACTTCATCAGACTGAAAGTGAAAGCAAACTTGAGGGTGGATGGGAGGAAACCCTACCTATGACCCCCTTCCCACCTCCTGCTTCATTACCTTTCCCTCTGGTAACATACATTAAATGAAGACTGTTCCTGGTAACCGGTTCCTGGAAAACTGTTGGTTCCCGGTAACTGGTTCCCAGGATCTGGTACCCGGTCGGTTCCTGGTAACTGGTTTCCAGTCAGTTCATGGTAACATGTTCCCGGGAATCGGTTATCAGAGCTGATTCCCGGTAACTGGTTCCCAGTTGGTTCCCAGTAACTGGTTTACGGTAACTGGTTAATCATGATTAATCTGAAATAATCGTCAGCGAATTCATTAATCAATAACTTGTTAACTGAAATACACATACTCAAAAAAGGTCATTTTCTGAAATAACAACAAACTTAAAGTGATAATTAAAAATTTGGCTCAAATTTAATTAGAATTCCATGAAAAAAAAAATCTATTAACCACTTTTTTATATCCAATTACTAATCAGTTAACCAAAACTGTATGACGAGCTTTTCACATGTTGATATTAGAAATATTTTTTAGCTGCAGATGCACGTCTTGCTACAGAAGATCAAGTGTATGCCACAAGAATTCTACGGTATTGGATTTTGTTAAATAAAATGCTTATTTTCTCATGTAAAAAAGGAACCAAGTTGTTAATTTACCTCTTTTAATGTATTTCATATTTGTATAAAGTAAACTTGAGTGGGGAAATGAAAAATCTGTGCCAGATTTTTCTATCCAATTAATCGATTGCTAAAATAATGAGTAGTTGCAGCCCTAAGTAGTCCCAGCTAGTTCTGTGATTGGTGGAACATGCAGTTAATACATAACAGGAAAACTTGAGGCAGAAATCTGAATGAATATCTGTCTCTGCATTTGATGAGTACTTCTTAGAGTTAAACAATATTGAACATCTTTTCACGTTGCTGTAATGTTGCATCAAACTTTGAATACCAGGTATTCTCTTTCTGTGTCTTCATTTTCTGGTTATTAATCTCTATTTTATTTTAGCAGTAAAAGCAACACAAGCAACAACATCAAAACCTATCAGGGTGTTTTTCTATCATCTTGACTTCTCATGTACCACAAAGCTCTGCTCAGTTGGGTCAGGCTCGACCCCCTCACCCGCTCACGTCAAGGTCACCGGCTCAGTCTTGGCTGTCGGGTCACATTTGTCCAACTTGACTTTTGTTGAAAGCCTCCACGCTCAAACATCCCAAACACTGCCCAAATCTGCCGAATTAAAAACCCGCTCAAACCCAAGCTGTGGGCGAAGCGCGGGGCCGGGGGAGCCACTCTCGACTCGAGCAACACCTGCATCCTGACAGCCGGCCTGATGAGCTGTGATGTGTGTCTGCATCGTCCGTTCCATTGCTCAGCCACCTGAAGTGTAGCCCGCAGCACAGAGGTCAGGCTGCAACGTCCAACCTCTGAAACCAAGCTGGATTTTCAGTAAAAAAAAGAAAAAGAAAAGTGGCTTTTGCTACAATCGTCTCCCAGGGTAATGAAAGAGTGATGAATTCAACTGCGTATTGCTGGAAGTGGCGTAATGTGACCATGTCTCGTGTGGAACAGCAGCTGTGTTTGCCCAAATGGGCAAATTGAAATTAAGATTATAAATTAGCTCAACGGAAACACGCCAAACTTGGAAAAACTCACGTTTTCCTAACAAAAAGTCTTTGCACTTGGGTCAGGTGTTCATTTGGTAATATTAAAATACACGTTTCACAAAACTGCGCATCTCACGAGTCGTGTGATTAATAGTCGGTTGTTGCTACTCTAAAAAATGTCAACAAAGATGATAGGGAGTGGTAGGAGGATGATGGTTTGATTTTGTTTTTCAGACATTGTTCGTACAAAGATTGTGCATCATTCCAAAATGTTGAATCCATAGGTCTTCTGCAAAATGATTGAGTACAATTTCCCCAATGATGAATGAATTTAATGATTCATTCATCATTAAATTAGAGCCATTTTGTAGCAGAATCAAGGAGGAGCTGGGTCTCAAAGGCGGAGCTAGGTCCACCTAGGCATTTCGCACAGTTGAATAGTTGCCACGGGAGACTAAAGGATTTCTCAAACATTCATGAAAGAATCAAAGCAACACTCCAGGTATGTTTCTGATGAGGGAATAACATTATAACATTGTGTAAAGCTAAAAAAAAAGTAGATTTTACATAACACTGCCCCTTTAAATTCCGTAGTTATGCCAATTTTTGGCAAATTCTGCTCTCCTCTCTGTACGTCGCAGGTCATTTATAGGTTACCTTCTGGCAACTACACACACTTAATTACATCGATACTGCTTCAGTAACCCACCGCTGCCAGGAACACACCGGCACAAAGTACGTGAATTCAATCACCTTTAAACTTTTTTTTTTCCCCCTCCAGTTTTGACCATCAACTTTGTGAGCAAAAAAGACTCACAGTCCATTAAGGTATTCCACCCCTGCCGTTCTTCTCTCCTTGCGGTTCTGAGCGCGATATGAGCTGAGGAGTTAATAAGCGTATTAATTACCTGTGTGGAAGGCAAAACCAGCTCCCAGAGAGAACCCGGAGCTCGTTCTCCCTCCCACGCATCCCCATCATCAATGTGTCGTTTTAAACGAGCCGCGATCCAACACCTCCCCCCCCCACACACACACCAGCCACGTCCTCCAAGGTCAGCCGAGGTCTTTCTGTGAGCACACTACCTCCTGCTGGAAGTCTCTAAAGGCTCTCCATAATGAGAATAATTAGAATATCGCAATGTCAGATAGGACGACTCGGGACGCGCAGAGTCGAATTTTCACAGGAAGTACGTTCTCTGTTCTGCTGTGTTCCTGGGGTTTTCAAGTGAGGAAGTGTTAAAAAAAAAAAAAATCATATCTTTTATTTTTGCCGGACCACATCTCAGGACACACATCTGTCAGTCACACCTCCACACGCCGTGCAATAATGCGATATCTTGGACACGTCTGGACGTGCGAGCGGCCGGCGCTCCGAGCATGCCGGGGCAGAGGTGATTTTCAGCAGAGAGCTCTCCGGCTGAGTCGACCGATGTCAGAAGAGCGAGAAGCGGTGGCTCGGTGCGCACGGTGTGAAGAAGAGGTCAACACAGGCCAGCTCACAGGAGCAGCCCAGAGCCAACAAACAAGTCAAGCAAACGGCAGATTTTCTTTTTCTGTACTACGGTCGTCTCCTACGGATGCAGCCGAAGCTGCTGAAATCATTAAATTCTATAGGCTGTGCAACATTTAACCAATTATTTTTCCTTTTCTAAGTCATGTTCTATACCTCAGGTTATCCAACACGCAGGTTGGGAAGGAACTATGAATGGTAGCTACGCTAAGGAAGTGCTGGTCTCTCCTTTTGGAAAGTTTTGGTCATTTCGTACAAAGTATTTTCTTTCAATTAACAATAATTATCTCATGGATGTTCCATTGTTTCCACTCTGCTGTTTGGGTCAGACTGACTGACTCTTTTTTCAGTTTCATTATTTCTTTTGCATCGACTGTTCTGCTCTTAATTGTACTGACCAGACAAATGAAAGTTGTGTTGTTTTTACATGTCTGACCAAGCTCATGAAGCTGTTGGTGTGTACGTGAGCTGTACTGGTGCACAGTTATCAAATCAATTTGTAACTCAGTACATTTATGTCTGTGTTTAAAAAAAAGAAGCGTTTTAAATCAACTCAGTTGTTCTGTATCGGATCAGTATCGGTTGATACTAAACTTCAGATATCGGTATCGGAAGTGAGAAGAGTGGATCGATGCATCCCCAGTAGAAACCAGCTCCTTGTTCTACGCTTTGCTTCCTCCAGACAGTCTGGACTTCCGGCTATTGAGAAAAAGTTGCAAAGCTGGAAGTAGTGAAGTTTTAAATTTTACCCAATCACTAACGCTTGTCTGTGACACAACGCGCGCCTGCTATGAAGCTTACCGGAAATCAGTTGTGCTGTAAACAAGCATCCTGCAAAGAGAGGAAAAATACTGAGCTGAACGAGGTGGCTGTCAATGTTAATTCAATATTTGGAAGAGTGGCCAACACTCTAACTATAAAGGAGAGAATCATTTTTTTTTTAAATAATTTCTTTAGGATTTGAGGACAGGCACGTTAAGAGCTTCCTCAGCTGCAGAAACGTCTATTCCATAAAAGTTGTTTGCAAAAAGAGCGTCTGGGTGGCTCTGTGTCGACACAATGTGTTCCAAGTTGACGTCTGGCTCGTAGATTGTCCACCGGTTTATTTGATTTGGGATTGAGGCCACGCATGATCCCCACCCCCTTCTCCTCTCCTTTTCTGCACACTCTCTGCCTCCCATCGATCTGGTTTTGGCCTCTAGCGAGAAAAAGGAGGAATTTAGCGCTTTCAGAGGAACATCCTGCACAAACATTGCGCGTCCAAGCAAGCCGCGTCGATCCCCTTACGAAGCCACAAAGCGCCTGAGCAGCTCCAACTTTATCAAGCAAACAATGCGGACACAGAGGAATTAGTAGCAGGAAGGAGAAGCACATGCCTGCCAGGCTTTTTGGCTTTGAGTGTCTTTGCTCGGCCTTTTTTTATCCTCCCGCTCTCATTTTCATTCATATGACTGAGCGGAGGTCATAAAATAAAATAAAATTTAAAAAAAGACAGAATGTAATAGGCTTTTTATACTAATAATGTACAGGGAGGGCGGGTGGAAGGGGTGTATTTATGCGACTGTGGGAAAGCCTGTGATGGTAAAAGGCCAGGAGTTATGGTGGCTGCGTCTGCATGTGTGACGGCTCTTCCTCACTTTCTCTGCACATCATCAGCGAACTGAGAGACAGAAATCTGGCATCTTTTACACACCAGTACACAGACTGAATAAATTCCCACACTAGACCACCCTTTCTTATCCACACACACGCACACACACACACACACACTGCATTATAAAAGAAAGCACACAAACAGACATGTGGAAGTTTGCTGAGAAGTGAAAGTCGCCTAAGCTGTTGATCCTGTTTGCTGCTTTGAAATTTACTGAGAAATCTTCCGTTTCAATCTTTTACACCCAGAGCTGAGCTCACATCGAAGGAAGCTGAAGGAAAGGGCGACTTATCTTTTTGTTGGCCAGAGAGGAACCCTCTAGTGTCCTCATGCAGCTGATTTATTTTATGCGTAGCCTGCGAGGAAGTCTAAATCCATAAGAAACAAAAGGCAGGGCCGGTAATCTCTGCATGTTGACGACCTATTTGAGGCTTTAAACTGTGATTAGTGAAGGTACGACATCTATTGGTTTTGTCTTCTTTTTTTTTCTTCTCAAACGCAATTCTCGTTGAGCCTTTGATTAGGGTTCAGTTAGCATAATTGAACAGTGACACTAATTGTTTTCAGAGTTGAGCAGTTTGTCTGCTGGAGTTCTTCTCCTGGTTTCTGTGGTTAATGTGCCTCCAGGCTAACACAGAACATACTGGCAGCTCTGTGCAATAAACTGATGCAAATTAAAAAAGCAAAAAAAAAACAAACAAAAAAAAAACAAACAAACAAAAACAAAAACAGATTGACTCCAGTTTTCTTTCTCTCCTTTTACTCCTGAATAAAGCTCTAAATGAACAAAGTGAGCCAGATTAAGGTGGGGAACTGTTTGTTTTCAGTTGAATTTTAATTAGGTCTTCTGGTGTTTATTTGTCCTGTTGTCCATATATTTAATATTTCCAATATTTCTAATAATCCACCAATAAAAAAAAAGAAAATCTGCTTTAGACACCTTTGGAAGTTCCTTAACATACAAACTAAACAACAAAGGACCAGACACACATCCTTGAGGTACTCCAAAATACTTATCTGTTAAGATTTTCACTCTGACTGAAAACGTTGTTTCCCTAATAACCTGAGCAGCATCCAAATGCTCGATCTGTTAGATATTTCTTGACTTTCTGTTCTTTACAGAACAACTCAGTCAAACTAGCTGATAATAAGTTAGATCAGTTAGCTAGTCTGAAGTCTTCCGCTAACCTAGGCACGCTAAGCGTAACCTCAGTGATGAAGAGTATTCTTTCCATTTGCCCACAGTTTACCGTCTGTCTTTTAAAAACAAGACAAACGTAGTGACCAAAGGAGCGCACAAGGTTCTCTTGCATTGCATTAGAAGGATTTTGTAGCGTTGAAATGAGAAATTTCAGCTGTTTCAAAGCTGTAACTGCTGGGAACCTTGGTGAACTTTAGTAGCATTGGTGTTTGATTCCTCATACAGTAAATAACAAACCAAAATACTTTTACTTCAAATGTCAGGCGCAAAATTATAGAATAAAATTCTAAAAAGCTAAAAATCAGATGCTGAACAAAGGTTAGAAATATAAATATATTTTTCATTCTGAAATCATCTTTCCATACTTTCCCAAAAGACTTTACAGTATAACTGTGTGCAGAGTGACTGAACTATAATAGTAGTAGAAGGCCATTTTTTTTTTCATACACGGCAATGAAGACAAGCATGAAGGGAATCAAAACTTCCTCATTGAACTCGCAGAGCGTTACGAAAAGGAAAAGTAACAAACCTGTTCTGGGTCATCAACTGACTCAAGGTCCAATTTTGACTCGTATTTCTACTTGCTTTACTCAAAAATGGTTATAGTTTTTGTGTGCAGCAGAGAATGAAATGAAATGTGCTCCATTTTGATTTTTTTTATTATTTTTTTATCCTCGTTATTAATTTGGAAGTGTCACGACGAAGGTGGGAGAACGGAGAAGGTTGAAAAATAGTTTGGGTAACTTCTAAGCTCTAAATTGCAAGCTCTACTCGAGAAGGAAAAGCAACTAATAAAAGCAGAAACGATCAATAAAACGGTACAAAAGGAACTTATAATGGCCTGGTGCTGAACAAACGATGAGCAACATAAAATCTTCACACCGCAAACTCCCAAAAATCTCTGGTTTCCATTTCAGAACCGAAGCCTCCGCTCAGAATCGGGGAAATCTTCCCTGAAAACAGCTTCGCTTTCCGACATAAATGAGGACCTGGTGCAGTCGATGATAAATGAAGGGATTTGTGTGTTTTTTTTTTTTTTTTCCTTTTTTTTGCACTACCAGTTCAACGAATCTGAATCATTCGTCAAAACTGGGGTGGGGTTGGAGGGGGGAGGAAGGAGGGAAGAAGTGTCGGCACTTTCGAGAAATGGCTGTGAGTTTGATAGATGGCGGAGGGGATTCGGAAATTTTTAGCTCATTTAGGCCCGGAAAAAAAAAACTGAATCCAAGCAATTGAGGGGGGAAAACTTTGTTTTCAGACTTGACATGGAGCTTCACAAATCTTTGGGTTTGATTACATAGAGAATCGGTTTGGACCGTTACACAAACGTATCAGGAAAGGCTGTTTGTTTTACACATTAAATATTAAAAGGTGTGGGGGGGGGATGAGCTCATATAATCAAAAGTTCTTAAGGAGAAAAAAAAAAAGTAAAAAAAAAAAATGGGCAAAGCAGATGAATTATGGCAGCATGTATGACAGTCAGTATTTTTAGATCAGGAGGAATGTTTGATATGTGTAATGTGTCATTGTGAAGGTGCGGTGGAGGCTTGTTCTGCTCTGAGCGATCGCTGCGGTCTGATATTTGATTCCCCCTCCTCTCCTCCTGTTCTCTTTTTGGAGGAAAACCGTGTCAAATATTTCACCCAACTGAAGCAGGAGCGGATCTGATCACGCTGTATGCAGATTTAAGAGTTGCACAGCGGAAATGTTTTTATATTTTCAGACTAGTTCGACTTTATTCAACATTTTTACAGCTTCGTTTAGGTTCTTTGTGTGTGAGAAACTCTTGATCACTTTTTATTATTATTATTATTATTATTATTATTTTTTTTTATTGAATTCTGCTTTTGGTGCCTATTCTGGGTTTGTACATCCATTTTGTCACGATGTTTCATTATTTTCTGTATTTACTTTAATTAATTTTCTTATATATTTATTTTCTGCTTCTTTTTTGTTTTGTTTTGTAGGAACACAATGTTCCTACAAAACACTGTAGGAACAAAAGTAACATTTTATGTTTTGGAGTGTAGATCCAAAGTGATCGAAACACACAGAGACATTTCCCACAGAAAAAACAGAGCACTCAATCTGTTACACAATTATTTTTTCAGGCTTGATGTTTAATTTAAACTAATTTAACTAATTTAAATACCTGCTGTACTGATGATCTGTCAGAGTTGGTGTGTGGATCATCTAATTATTTTTTTTTAACTGAACCAAAACACACCGAATTCCACAGCACATCTAGATGTTAAGGTTGTCAAAGTCATGCTAGCATAGCTACCTCGCTGTCCCTCGCCCCTTTTTCTGTCATATGTCAAGCATAAATTTAAGATTTGGAACTTTATGTTGACAACTGTACAGCTAAAACCAATGGTAGTCATCATCAGTTTGCATCACGTCAAGTTTCAACCCGTCTATAGGTCCTATGTAAAAGTCTTGCTTTCTGAAGTGTTTAATTTTGGAGTTTTTATTATGTGTAAGCCTAAAACAGCAACACACCCACACTGAAAAGACCAGCAAGCTCCTTTCCACAGAACATCCATGCCTCCACAGGATGTGTTATGGTACAGTTTCATGAACGCTGCCAAAAGACCAAATAAATAATAGACAACCAGCAGCAGATAGAGGTGGCGTTCTTCGGTCGAAATCTCCAAACTGAAAAAAGTCAAAGAATGTTAAACCCAGCAGAAAGCGTAAAAGGGTGCGCTGTAGAGTGAGACGTCGCTGTTCAAGGGTTCTGTTTAATCTATGTAGCGGCCAGTGTTGGAGAAGTGCAGCCATGGGAGGGCTAATCCTGCTGCGGAGTGTGCGGAGAAGTTTTCTTTTTAACGAAAAGAGGCCATGGAAAAATACGGAATGACAGCTGCTGGTTCGGTAATGTTGGGCTGGATGTCTTTCAACATGAAGGACTTTTTTCTATCACTCCTTTCCTCCACTTCTCTACCAGCAGAGGAGCAGGAAGATCCAAGCAGAAAGGAGCCTTACAGGAGCCAGCGAAGGAAGCAAAATTGCCAAACGCTCACAGTGGCATGTTAAATTATTCAACTCCAACTGCGGATGAGATTTACTGGTAAAAACATGAAGCACCTGTTTATGATAAACAAATCACAATTTGTATAGATCATCACAACCAAACTTTTTTTTTCAGATTTAACACAAAATTAAATGTATGTGTTTTCCAGGCACATTGTGCCATTTTATAGCACAATCAAGTAACTATGTTACCTTCAGGTTCTATAAAAATACTGTAAATATCAAACATAAAAGAAATTTGACTTTGTAATTTAGCTGCTTCAGATTGGGAGTCTGTCTCTTTAAGAAGCTTCTGCTCTTTCGGAAACTCCGCCTTTATAACAACATGGCTCCCCTATTAACCCTTTAGCAACGTTTTTACCAGCGTTTCACTAAGAAGTAGCTCATATAATGAGCTCAGCGGATCCATAGTTCAACCAGGTGTTTGCTAATTGCTGCTGGCTAGTCTGAAGGAGCTGAGTGGGAGAGTCGCAGGAGAGGACTGCTCTGTGAAGCAGAAGCTCGGAAGATTGGAAACAGCAGCTCTGAGGAGGCGACGCTTGGGCCCACCAAGCATTTTTCTCAGCTGAATGGTTGCCATGGAGATTAAAGTATTTCTCAAACATGCATGAAAGAATCAAAGCAACAGTCCAGATATGTTTCTGATGAGGGAATAACTTTATAGCATGATTTAAAGCTAAAAAAGTTTATTTTTACATAATACTGCCCTTTAAATTTCTGGGTTTTTTGCATTTTTAAAATTCCACAAGTGATTTTCTGAACAGAGTTCAAGTCAGGTGATTATAGCCATGTTTTCATCCAGTGGTCAAGCAAAGTTTAAGCTGACTTTTGAAATGCCGCAGATAAATAAATAAATAAATAAATAAATAAATAATAAGGTGAGGATAGAGACAAAATGCAAATTATTTTTGTTGTCATCTGCTGAATGGAGTGAATTAACTTGGTAACTTAAGAACCAGCGCCATGTTCTACGCTTCACTTCATACAGAGGGTCTGGACTCTGTGTTACTGAGACAGGAGAGTTTTCTGGAGGTGTGGACTCTGTTGAAATTTTTAGTTTTACCCAATCTCTAACATTTGATGGATTTAATGCATCACTTTGATGCTATGAATATTACTGTAACCTTACAGGAACCCTAGCCTAACCCAGTACTATAAGCAACCATCTTCCACTCTGAGGAGAGAAAAATACTGAGCCGAACAAGATGACTGTTAACTTTAATCCAATATTTGGAAGTGTGGCCAACATGGACTGAACGGCTTTGTTCACTTCCTCCGCTGCCATTGCTGAAACTACTGGCAGACTATGATTCAAAAACAGCACAGAAAATCAACATTATTCACAACTTCTTCCGTTCGCCGATTGGCTCAGAACAAATTCTCTGGGAGAAATCAACTTCAATGGCAGAAAGCCCAGACTGAGCTGTGAAATAAGATTAAAATCGCGCGTTTTTGCATAGAAATGCAACGGCCAGGCTAGCAGTGAAACAACCAGGCTAAGCAAAACATAATTTCATCAGACGTTGGCATTTCAACAAGATACAAACTAGTGTGGTGCAGCTAGGAAATCTTTGGGTGGGCAGAGCTAGAAAACCGTCGCTGAATCAGGAGTAGCTAACAACTAATTGATGCCAGAGCAACAGAACGCAACATCCGCATTTTCAAAATGATTCACTAAAGACCGATAGTACTTTCTTTAAAGCCTTGATTTGATGATAAAAATAGAAGTATACTGATGATGCCACTACTGCCACCACCTGTTTTGGAGGGGAACTGCTTGTTCCAGACGTGAGCTCTGCTGGTGAGTTATCACCCCATCGGAACAACCAGCCTCACTATTTGCAAAAGTATTCAAAGAAAATTATATTTAGTGGGTTGAAGTAATTAAAAGTTTAGCTTCACTGCTGAACCTGGATACAGAAAAAAAAATCCAGTGGTACCTCTGAACCTGCTAGTGTTTATTTGAGAAGAGCTCTAGACGGAAAAAGTCAGCATGGGGAAAGAAGAAGAAGAAAAAAAAAAGCAGCTTGGTGCGACTGCGACAAGACCTTTGAGGAATTCTTATCTGACTTGTGGAAGGGAAACCAGGGCCATGACAGATTCAGGGCACAGCATGACATTGTTTTCCTTTCATTTGTCCTGTGAAATAGGACATGGTAAAAAAAAAAAGAAAAAGAAAAAAAACTGAAGATTTCTCTTCATCTGCTCTCGTGTCGTTCCATAAAAAGGCCAAATAACGTGTTCGGGAGGGGGGCTTTATTTGATCAGACACGCTCCCGCAGCGTCTTGCTGCAGAAACAATCAGGAGTAACCGGGATTTTCCTCTCGGTCTGAAGGTAACCTTTCCCTTCGTCTCCTTTATCTTCATCTGTGTGGCTCCTCTCGTCTCTCTTCGTTCCTCTCACTTCCTTTCTTTTCGCCGAATAAAAGGACAGCTGGCTGAAAGGTGATGCCTGGCGACGAGATGAAATCTAATCAGACAAGACTGAGGGGCGGGGGTGGGGGGCGTTTAATGGCTTGCCGAGAGGAAAGAAGTAAACAACTCGGTTCTGCTTTTCTGTCTTTTTTTCTTCTTCTTGAGGAACAGGTCGGAGGCTCGACGCAAAATGTCCACAATCAACACCTTTCTGGAAGCGTCTGCGTCACACGGTAACGACCGCTGACAAACTGAGCCGCGTTCTCCTCGCGCCACTTGTGTCAAGTGTTTTGTGAGGCAGCTAAAATAGCTAGGGGGGAGGGGGGGCAGAGGATGCTGTGTGTGCAGTCAGCAAAAGAAAAAAAAATGGTGGCAGGTCATGAATTTTGTTTTGCAAGTGGCTGCTAAAAAAGACGAGGATGAAAAGCGCATCTGATAGAAGAGCAATGATGGTGTTAAAGCCTGACGCTGCCGAAACACACCGCTGGATACCTGGTGTGTGTGTGTGTGAAAAACGGAGCGGCTCTCATCACTGTCTGCACTAGCGGCAGGGGCGTGTCTAGACTTTTTTTTTCTTGGGGGCGGGGAGGGACGCAAACTGTAGAAGGATGGAAAACTAAAGTGGGAATTTCATCTAAATGCACTGCAGGCTCAGATTACAACGACCAGTGGGGTCAAAACATGAACAACTATTTATTCACCCAAACAAAACACGGATCTGTTCAGCGTGTGAAAACTGTGCAGCAGTTCTGTTTGGTGCAGCGTCTTATGGCACATGCTAACTTTTCTAGCCATACAATTAGCCTGTTTAGCTTAGCGTAGCTTAACCATGTATATACGTCTCTATTTTTACTGTTATGTTAACTCTATTCAACTTTTCACATTTAAACGGAAAATTATTGAACCATTACAAATTAACCACACAATACAAACACCTATCTAATTACCCCCTTTTCTCCATTATGACGAGGGTAGTTTTTAGCCTCATGGCTCTCTTTCTTATCATTATTAAACATAATGTGCATCAACCTGTCAATGGGGCGAGAGATGAAAAATAGCAGCTTGTCTGTAATTAAAAGCTTTTTAATACGTAATGTAACATTTTAAAAAGAAATAAATGTGAAACTATCAAGAACACGGCATTTTGTGAACAAAACGTTAATCTATGTACGATAAGAAACGAACATCTGGGGTGGCCAATCAGATTTCAAGAATAACCGGCGCACCTCCATCAGCCATCCCTGTGGCCACGCCCCTGGGAAATAAAATCCTGGTGTAGATCTACGATGACGCGTTAGTTCAATTGTAGATAAAAATAAAAAAAATAAAACTTTGAGATTAATCTCAGAAAATTTCTATTAAAAAACAGAACTTGGTCACTTTTTACTTTGACCGTTTTTCTCTAAGCCTTCTGAGCTATTTTTCTAGCAAATTTACAAGTTTCGAAACTCAAATTTCAACCTTTTATATTGGAAAATTTCTGAGATTAATCTCAAAATTTCTATTTTTTGAGTTTTCAAACTTGCACATTTCCTTGTTTTTTCTAGAAACTTTCAGATATTTTTTTGTGGAAATTTACAATGACCCCAATACACTGTCATAAGTCATCTTAATGGAGCTTTTTAGTGGCTTTGATTTGTGTCATTATGAATCTGGTCTGTATGGCAGGCGGGTTTAAACCCTTTTATTGCACTAATTAGCATAATGAAATGAAGAAAGGAACAATGGAGAGAAAGTTTCTCATCCGGTTTTTTCCAAGTTAATTGCACATAGATGCAGAGGCTCCTCAGTCTGCTCCGGGTACCAGATGGCCGTGAGCCTGGTGCGAGCCGATTATTCCAGAAATGTCAGAAAACAGAGGAAAAAATCCCAGAAGAACCTGCAAAAAGTTTACTTGCAAATATATCAGTGACATTCATCATGTTTTATTCTGAAAAACACTTTGAATTATTTAATGACTCTGCTTCAAGTTACTAAAAATAATCATTCCTTCCATGTCATCTGTCAGCATAGCACGTGGAATATTATTTTTTGGTTTTAATTTGCTTTAGATAAACACCACAGGACTTTTAAAAGTATCTCATTCAGTACCTCACGAATCAACAGCAGACAATGTCTCCCTCTTGTGGTTTGCAGCAGGAATGGCAATTAAAGGAAGCGCATCATAAAAGTTTCATTAGGTCTACACAATTTGGGATTTTTCCATCACTAAAACTTTTGAAACACTTAAATATGTGACTTTAAAAAAAACAAAAACATTCTGCTCCAACACCATGTGTTCTGAATGAAACAAAAATCTTTAAAATATTTTAAATCATAACATCACACTTAAATGTTTCAGATAAAACAAAGTTTTAAGATCGAATTTAAGCAGATACAAAATGCCACCAAAAAAAAACAAAAAAAACAAAGCAGTCTCAAGAGTACATGAGTAGACTGTGAGAACGCTTCTACAGACATGTTCCACAACACATCAGGGGACATTCATGACCACTGGACACATTGTGCAGCATGTTTGTCTTGTTTGCTTCAGAGTTTAATACTAAAGTTGAACAATTCATAAAAATGTTTTTTTACACAAAGTCACTCTTAGATAATGAGATGTTAGTCTGGTCAGTTCTGTTGATTTTGAGTTGTTTTATGGCCCGTTGTCACTTTAAATCCATATAAGCTGCTGGCCACGCCCCCCCAACTCAACGTTTACACTCACATGTGAAAATAGTTACAAACAGATGTGCAATTATATAACCGTACATCAATGAAAAGCAGAACAAACAAGAATGCAGCATGTGGTTTCTGGATGGTAAGTCAACAGTAAAACACTTGTACTTTCCAGCAGCCATTGTACAGCACATACAGCAGCAAAACTAGCCAACTAGAACTAGAACTCCACTTGGGTTGCTAGGTGACGTTCTGAGCTTTGCTGGGGTTGCTAGGTACAGGGCGATTCCTGCTGATTTGCAATGTTACATTCATAAAGATTTTGAAACGCTTCACTTTCCAGACACCGGGAAGCAGCAGAAGCCCAAATGAAAGTACAAAAACGTGTAAAATGTCAATTTTGCATAATACGTCCCCTTTAACAGTAAAAACCTAATAAATTGTCAACAGTTCAAATGAAAGATTTTGTATGATTGTAATTCCTTACCTGAATCATACAGCGACTGAACGTCAAGCTTCTTCATCTTGGCCAAACCTCAAATTGCGCAAGAATGATCAAGAGAAACTCGACAAAGATTGTGTACACTTTTATTATCGTCTTCCCTCGTTAGATAAAAGCTTATGCAGAGGAGCGCAGTAATAAGAAACCGCTGCAGCTTTGGGGGATTCCTGTCCAAAGCTGGACAGCAGAACTGAGGAGGTGACTGGACACTGAGAACACAGGACGAAGCCCAATGCCGTAAATGCTACATGACACATAACACTGTTCAGAAGAGAAACAGTCCCATTCACTGGCTGCTGTCAGCCAGGAAATCACTCCTAGAAACAGTCATTCTGAGGTAAGCTTGAGGTGGCTAGTGTTGAACGGAGCAAATAAACCTACTCTCTGCTCTGGGCATCCGTAGATCAGCTCTATCTGGCATAGCTTTGGCATTAGGAGGCAACAATGGTGGCTTCCTTTGACAATAAAGTATTGGTTGTTCATTACATGAACAATTAGATTCGACTCCTGCGGCCTTGGGTATGGAAATATGACAGTATAACTAAAAGAATACACACCCCCAGTGAGGTTTTGAGGGATTAGTTAGAGTGAGGTTCACTTTGAAGTGCAGCTTTGCACAAAATGTACAGGAGCTTAAAAGCTTTAGCTTATCCCAGTAAGAGAGGAAAAGGTGCCTGAAGCCTTCCTGGAGAAGCAACAAGCGAGTCAGCGTTTCTGAAACGATATACATATGATATACAATATACATTTGATGTTGATACATCAAAATAAGTACGATTACATATAATTATGTAACCAAGCTAGCCTCTTTGGCTAGACTCTGACATGAGATTAAACAGCACCAATGAGTTTAACCAAAAAAAAACAAAAACATTCTGTTGTAGGTGTGTAAGGTCTAGAGATGCACTGATCAGGATTCTGTGGCCCATTTCAAACCGGCTTTGAAGCCCATTAAATCAGAGACATATGTATTCTGTTACTGTGTGAAGGTGGAATTATCCCAAAGTTTACCTTTCTAAACTAGCTGTAGCATCTTATATTAGCGGTAAGTTTGCTAGCATTACTGAAACAGCAGCCTGTGTGTTTTCCATGAATGTGTAAATTCTTACCTTAGAGGCTCTCCTACTCTCAACAAAGTTAGAAGTAACAAACTTAAAAGAGGTACTTTGAAAAAAGACAATAACACTTCATTCAATAAAGTCAAACTCATAAAACTAAAATAAAAGGCAAGTAATGAGGCAGTTAAATAAGATAAATAAGTCACCATCAATAGTCTCCATTCAGCTCAACATTTGGGTCATTATTGCTTGTGTCGCTTATGTGAGTAAGTTGTTTTGGTCAAATGTCTAAAGGTTGAATTTCTGTAAAGCCGCCTTGGGAAACAAGACAGCAGGACTCCCAGGTGTTTTTTTTTTTTTTAGTTTGGCGTACACCACTCTATTCAGCCTTCCTGTTATCTGCTCAAAATCTTGCTCTCTCACGCGGCCTGATTAATATGCAGATATGTCTCAACATTTCATAGAAGACACTAACTTTATGACTAACAAAAAAAATAATTGAGTGTTCTTCCCACAGTGACAACATCCACACAGAAGAGTGTGGCTGTATGCTCCACCTGCTGTTGGTTACATGTAGTGGTGGTTGTTTTGGACTGATTGTTGAAAATTGTTTGATTAGACTCAGCAGTTGACTTCTCGGAGCATCTCTAGTCCAGGACACCATGAAATCAAAAAAGTATAAACACCGTTTTCTTTAAACACAATTTTGATAAAAAAAATACACAGAATAAAAGGAAAGGTGGTGCAATTTGTCACTTTGGGATTACCTGAGACGCCAGTTATCCCTCTGGGTTGTACAGATTTAGTGTCGGCACCATGTGCTGATTGACCAGGCAAAGACATCCCAGCACCAACAAGACGGCGTTTTTTTTTGTTTTTTGTCTTTTCCGTTTCATCAAAAGACAGAAGCCGCACTCTCCACAACAGCCAATCAAAACCTGACCTGCAGGCTCAGCTTGTTCCACTCAGCAGTCGCACGCTGGAGTAAACCAAACGCAGCAAAAGAAAAACAGGAAAAACAGCTTATGTTGAAATGGTGAGGCGTCCTTTACATAATACTCCCCTCACAGGATTTAGGCATTTTGATACCATCTTGGAATGCACTATATATTGATATATATACCATAGACCTTATATACCTCTACGTAGACTGTATATTGCCATTATTATAAGCAAGATTACTGTTGATAAATGCAGTGGCCTCCTCACCTGAGGCACCTCAGAGGGCTTCAACCAACCCCCACCCCCATCCTTCCATTGGCCCAGAAGGGTCCACCCGCGGGTGGAGCAGGAGGCATTTTACTGTTCTGTTTCAGACTGAATCAAATTCAGACATGGCGATTGAAAGTCTGGCTGGGTTTAGTCACTCCTCGTCCACCGACTCCCTTTTTGAATCCTCGTCCTTCTGTTCCGCCCCCTGAGGGCCGGGGCTCAGCGGGGCCGCTGCCACTGCCACCTCCCCAGTGATCAGCGAGGAGCCATCTTGTTGGTCAACGATTTTCTGGGAAGAGGCGTCCTCCTGTGAGAGGCAGAGGGGTAATGAGATGGCCATTCTGCCTACACAGCAGCTCAGAAAATGTCGGTCGGCTTGTTAAAGCCATCAAAACGGCGGCTTTAAGATTTCCGGAGTGTGTTTGTGTGGCGCTGCCTGCTGTTAGCTCGTTCTGCTGCTGCTGCTGCTACACACCGACTCCCACAGAGCAGTTCACTGCTAACACAAAGGGCAGAGCGGGAACCGCTGAGGTCCAACAGTGTTAACATATGAGGGAGCTCAGGTGCAACTCTAAAGATTTAAACGCAACATCAGACAACGCAACAGGAATCAACTTTCTCTCATTTTATGTGTCAAACAAAAACTTCAGTGGATCCTTTTGGTCGATTTACGTGGCAAACTTAAAGACCAACATAACCGACACGTGGAAGGAGGAGGAAACCTTATATTAAAGCTATTTACAACCTAATTTAGCTCTGGACTTTGACTAGCCCATTCAAAAACATGCATCTTAACTCTAGATGTACGGTCAGGGTCATTGGTCTACTGGAAGGGGAAACTCCAATCCACTTTCAAGTAGAACAGATTTTCAGGTACTGTACTACAAAGCTACAAGTACTGAATGCAGGAAATGATCAAATATTTTTTCAGAATGGGGCATTTCTATTTATAATACATGTTATTAAAATAAATTGTTAAATTGAAGTTAGTATTTTACTTTTCTGAGTCACTGAATGTTTTGGCTGATTTATCTGCGAGCCATGAGCATCAAAAGTACAAGAAAAAACCTTGAAATATTTCAATATATGTCTGATGAATCAACAAAATGTAAGAGCTTCATTTTCTGAAATCACTGAAAAAAATGTATTGAATCTGGTTAGAGCCTTCCCAAATAAAGAACAAGTCTGTGGAAAAATGTAGAGAGGAAATCAGTAGTTTTGGAACACAGTGTAGGGAAAAGGTTACGCTGGTGATTCTGTGTTTGTGACCGTTCACCACACACTGTGCACCAAGTGGCTCCACGTTCGTTCATGTACCTGCTCTGAGAACCGATGAGTCACCTGATCTACAAACTCTTGCAGCTCTCCCTCTTCGCCATTTGAGTGGCAGCTTGGACTTGGCACCTCGATCCCATGGCTTTCCAAGATGGCGGCTTCTGGTCGAGACAAAACAGGACGGAGCAGAGATTGAGCACTCACAACCCGTTTCCACTGAAGGTTTTTGAACTGGTTCTGCTGCCTTCAAACCTCGGTGCCTCGTTGAGAGCCGACGCCGTTTCCACCAGTTTGTGGAAGCGAGCATGTGTTGAAAACAGCGGGAATTACACAACGCGGTAGGAGAGTGTAGTCGCAAGATGTCGGGTTCAATGGTTTTCATGGACTACAACAAGCAACACGGTGAATAAAAACACAGAGGAAGTTGAAGTCGGCTTTCGATTGCAAGTTCAGATTCCATAAATTCCCCCAAAAAGTTTGAAAGACTTTGCTTGTAAAATAACGTAGTCCATATTTAGGAGTTTAAGTAATGTAGTTCTTAAGCTTGAGCAAGTTTTAGACCAGAGGTTCTTAACCTTTGTGGAGGTACCGAACCCACCAGTTTCATATGCGCATTCACTGAACCCTTCTGTAATGATAAATAAAATATGACCCCCCCCGCCCCAAATTCAAGACACAGGAGTGACCCAACTGGAGTCTAGTTGGGTCACCCCATGATCACTAAGTCTTCTTAAAAGGTAGAGTCTCTGAGAACAGTCTTCAAAATATAGTCAGTGTTTTCAGCAAAGTTGAGCTGACTGTCCAGGAACGACCCAAGGTATTTAAAATTTGCCACAGTTTCAGCAGGTTGGCCATCGAGAGAAACTGGAACCACTTTAAGGTTTTGTTTAGATCATTTAAATAGCTCTACAGTCTTAAGAGAATGAAAAATTTATAATAAATAATAAAGACTTTGTGGTATTCTGATTTAGTAATGTAATTATATTAGTTGTGTTACCACCCCCACGCCACTAGAGGCAGTACCAACCCCGAAAAGATGCGACTAAGGAGCAGATTTAGAAGTACACCGAAAACTACAGAATTTGGTAAAAACGGTGAGTTTTGCTGAAGTAATTAAAGACACAAGTTAAAATCCACGCTGAGAGTGGAGCTCCTTCAATCAGTGCTCCTCCGCAGCACTGATTGGCTCAGCAATGTAACGTGATCCTCTGCAGCAAGTGATGGCAAAGTCACGACTTTACACAGTGTGTCTTTACCTCCGTGGCAGAGGCTCCACCGAACCCCTGAGACCGACTCATCGAACCCCAGGGGTTCGACTGAACCCAGGTTAAGAACCACTGCTTTAGAGAATTAGTTTAGGAAAAACAAGATTGACCAAACTGTCGCCGTTTCCACGATAGAAAGTAGAGTTTAGATCCAGAGCCCGTCCCGAAATTTGGATTTTTTTAGGCCCCATCTAAACTCTAATCGAAAGCCGCAAACGGAAGTCAGCTTCAGTTTCTTGAAAAGTAGCTCATCTACAAAAAAGTCCAGCCTTTTGCTAATTTAACAATCCTAGACCTTTCAATTGATCATCAGCACATCACAGAGAGATGTGCCTGTGTTGAACCACAGTTTGTGCCGAGGAACCTCGTTATTTTCTGTGAAAACACATTCGGGAGCCTGAATGGTTGGTGGAAAAGGCCTTGTATATGTATGTGGTATATGTATGTGTGTGTGTGTGTGAACTGTTGGCCGGCTCTTGTCAGGTCAGCCGCTCTCACCTATGTTTGCTCTTCTCTTCATCTCCTTCCGACGGTTGGCGAACCAGTTGTACACCTTCAACGCCGTCACCCGCTCAAACTCTGACAGTTTGCAGCCTGAAGCAGGAGAGCAATGAGTAAGTAGGATCAGTTTTATTCTATTTAATGGCAAAATTAACTTTTTATAATATTAAAGAAACTCATAAAGTGTTGCAAAAAAAAAAAAAAAAAAAAAAAAACAGGAGGTCTAATATTCGTTCCTCCAAGACTCTGTAGTCATCAAGCTGAGTTTTACTAATAATCTAAAAGCATAAAGAGACACCAGGGGGAGAAAAGATAAAGAAAAAAAATCTATATTTATGGAATATACCACTAAAAGGTTGTTTTGTTTTTTTGGGATGAAGTGCCATCTAGTGGTTGACTCGACACCAACCTTTTGTAGCTCCTGGGTTATTTAGAAATCAGGACATAATAAAATGATCTAGCCTTTTAGAGGTTGTAAAATTATTTCAATTTAAATGCATATTGTAAAAAACAAAAAAAAACAAAAAAAAATCCATCCAACCAAAATATTTCATCTCATTGTTTACATGACAAAAGGAAAGCCATAGGTTTCCATTTCTCACACAGGTTTTTGGTTTTTCATAAATTATGGATCTGAGGTGTCAGATGAGCATGCTCACCAGTCAGGTCGCATGCTTTTCATATTTCTCATTAGCCACTTGAATTTCAGGATCATGACTCACTGTCCAAGATGACCGTCAGCTAAAACAGTTCTTACCATAAAACGTTCCCCATTTTCATGACTTGGATTAACTTTATGTCACATCAAATGTGTTTGACTTTGGTTCTCTTATTCATACAACTTTCAAGTAACAACATGTAGCAAAATCTGAATCTGAGGATGTTTGCGAGTCTCACACCAGCCGTCAACAGGAAGGAGATGATGTGTGACAGACGGTTAACGTTAGCTTCTGCGGTTTTTTTAAAAATGCGTTTAATGGTTTTGTGTTAGCTTCAGATCATTTTTTTGTGTTCAGCGGTTTAGCGTTAGATTCCACAAATTTTTTGTGTCCAGGAAAAAAATAGTAACGGAATCTACTTGTGTTTAGGATTAGCTTCTGCAAAATTGTAAGTGTTTAGCAAGTTAGCGTTAGCAGAGCTACAATTGATTTAACACCAAACACACTCATCTACTTGGTGATTTTAGTGCAAAAATTATTTTTCTATAACAGCCATGGTGGCCATCTTTAAAAAAAAATAAAGAAAGCATAACTAAATATGATTTGACACTAAAAGTTTTCATCCATGATTGGCATATCTAGTGCAACAATAAATTTTCCTACATGACCATGGTGGTCATCTTGAATTTTTTTTCTGTGGCTAGCAGTTTCTTTAAAAAAAAAAAAAAGCCCCTGGGAACATCTGTACCAAATTAGGTTCTTGTACCTGCATATGGAAGATTTTTCTGAAATATTATTATCTACTGCACTATAAACAATCTGGTAAAGACCAGATGAATTTTGTGTCGTGATAAGCAAGTTATCACAAAATGATGTTTAGAAAAGTACCTGAATCCCTTCCAGAGATTAAAGCAATTAAAGACCAAAGTTATGAGGAGGAAGTGCATTTTCTATCCAATAAGAGGAAGCCAAAGTCTCCGTAGATAAAAGGGAAGAAAATCTAATAAAAGCAATGTTTGCGTTTATTCTCAGTAGCTCAATAATATGGTTGGAGGTGTCTGGATCTCTCGGTCTGTCGGATAAAGATGGAAAAAAAAAAATCTAAATGAGAAAATAATCTGGGTGAAAAATGACGGCCTTCCAACCTGGTTTCTGGATGACAGAATTACAGGCGCTGGCGATCTCCTCCCGCTTCGCCTCATCTGGGTACTGATTCTCCATGAAGAAGCTGTAAGAGAGCATCACAGAGCTTCCAGAAATACTTCACCATCTTTCTGCATATTGCAGACACGACACCATTTCTGCCCGTTTGCGCCGCGTCACTTTTTCAGTCTGCTTCCTCCACAGTGTGAACATAAGGACGGCTACTTCCTGGAAGCCAATGCTTCTACAGCTGATAACTTTTAAAACAAATCACGTTTCTGTTTTTATAAAAAAAAGGCTGAACAGTAAAGCTCAAAGTGTTCCTCTCTCTCTGAAGTCGTTCTCCTTTTTCTGTCACTGAATGGGCTAAATCATTATCTCACGTTACAAAACACACAGGGATCAATTCCTCTACATCCTCCCTCACACACACACACGCACACGCACACACACACACACACACACACACACACACACCATCTTCACCTCTGCTGTGTCGTCCTTGGGTCTAAACCAGCTCGTAAGGAGCAGCACTGCAGCAGAGTTGCGTAATCTGGAGGCGCTGTCGGCTGCTGAGACTCGTCTGTGTTGCTCTTATTACTGAGAGCCCAGACTGCACTACACTTACAGCGACCGATGTAATAGAGAAATCAATTGAACACAGCGGGTGCTTTGCTCCTTTCTGTCAGCATCTGTGAGAGTGCCTGTGTGCGTGAGTGAGTGTGTGTGTGTGTGTGTGTGTGTGTGTGTGTGAGTGGGGCAAAGCAGGGTGAATGGATGTGTAATGGGAAAAGGATGAAGGGAAGGAGCTGCTTTCCAGAGGGCAACGACATGCAGAAGTGAACAAAGAGGGAACAATGTTTGACTTTATGATGAAATTTATTATTATTATTAAATACCTCAAATACACTTTTGGTTTTAGACATTTTAACTTTACAATATAAAACTTAGAAACACAATTCTGGCTTAAAATAAGGTATATAAACTTTGCTTGACTTATTATCACAATGATTCATTTCAGGTAACTCATTAGAATTTTGTGAGATGACAGTGATGTCCAAAACTGGCAAATTGAATTCAATTAAAAATGCAAAAATCTGTATATATTGATTTTTTTCTTTGGTTTTGTTTTACCTCCTCAACAAAAAACATTTTTATTCAATCTGTATATCATTAAAGATCCAAAGCATAAAAAGGACTTTGGACTGGGGGGGAATGAACTTAACATTTTATCGCAATATTTTGTGGTACTACTATGGTAACAATAAAGATCATGATGACAAAAAAAAACATCTTTTTAGGTATGCTGTGACCGCATGACTCGGCATTTATGACGCCACAAACAGAAATATTGTTCTTGACAAACATTTCCATTTGAAATAGGCTTCTTCAGGACACTACTTACTGAAAAAAAGTGTGATTTGTATCACTATGCTGCATCTAGACACTGCATTATGTCATATGTTTTAATTTACTGATATTTATTGAGGCTTTTGTGGAAAATATAAAAAAACATTTCCAATAATACAGTCAGTTTTTCTTGGTTTTCAAATGTTCCCACTGTTGCGTTGTCTCACTTATTATGCTTCCAACTCCATTCCCTCAAAGATCATTTTTATTTTACAGCCACTCTGTGGCACCCAATTTCATCGCATATATTTTTCTAGTGAATGACAGGAGGTTCACTATAACACTATGACAGATTTTCTACAGGTTTTAAATATGGAGACTGCAAAAAAAGAAGAAAAAAAAACAGACACTCAAAGCAGAGAAGTGAAGGACACTACAGAGGACAAAAAAAAAAATAAATGATTTGAGCAGGGAAGGGAATAAAAGGACACAAGAATGACAGGAAGTTAGGACAGAGCAAACAATGAGAAGGAAAAATGTAGAAAGGAGGGAAGATGGAATCTGAGATGTAAAGAGAGAGAGAAGGAAACATGAAAGCCTGCAAGGAAGAAAGGGACTAGGTAAGGAATGAATAACAAGAAAAGAAGACAGAGGGAAGAAGGGAAACAATGAGGGAGATGGAAAAAGAAACAAATGAAAAGAACAGAAGGACACATTGAGGTTTGAACTGGAGATGAAGGATCTGAGATGTGGAGGAAGACTGACAACAAGGAAAGCAGAGCAGAAGGAAGGAAACATGGAAAGATTTGAGACAGGAAGGAAGAATAAAAGAAAGAACAGGATGATCTGAGATAGGAAGTATGGAAGACAGGACACAAAGAACAGAGGACAGAAGAATGGAAGGAACCAAGAAAAGATTTGCTCTAGAAAGACAGAAAGGAAGGAACAAAACAGGGAAGAATTTAATCTAGGAAGGAAGGAATGAAAGAATGGAGGGACACATAAAGAAGGGTAGAAGAATACGAGAGAGGACGAAAAGACAGGAAGGAAATTTTGCAAAATAGAAGATGGAGTTTGGAAAACTCAAACTGACACAGGGTCGATTTCCAAAAACCACTGGGAGAATGGCCATTCAATCCCTAATGCACACACTGGAACCAAGTTATAATGAAAACCAAGCAAAAAGAAAATGGGTTGAAAAGTTCTCATTCTACGTATCGAATGTAAATTCTTTCCAAATGCGAATGAATGCCGACATTCATTAAAACAAGCTGTTGTCTTTAAAAGACGCTCACCTCTCCATGATGGACTGGCACTCCTTCCTCCAGGTGAACCTGCTCCCTCTGCGCAGCCTCAGAGGACCGCCTACGATCCCCGCTCTGTCGCTGGCGATGATACCCGTTCTCCAGTCGGGTTCCTCCTTCACCAAAGAGCGCATCGACAAGGTGGCACCTGGGGAAGATGGGATCAAATTGATCCGTGCAAAATGTAAGAGACCTGCTGGGTAAAGTCAGGTTTCGATGAGGTTTTAATTATTCACCCAAAGGGCAGAAGTGAAACATCAACTTTAAATCAAAGGCCTGTTCATCGGCTTTATGTTAATAAAGTTTTACCTCGCTATATATTCTGACATCCCATACATTTTTACGTGACAAAAATCACCGACATAAACTGGAATGTGGAAATGCTCCACTTCTACTCGGAGTTTGGGAAATTCCAGGTTGCAATTTCGATTTTGATTTCTGATTTTGTCAAATCAGATCTGACACGACAAAAATCTGAGATTTTCTTTTCAGGCCATGCTGCCCAGCCCTGTTTGAAATTTACAAAAGCCTCTCGACTGAATTTTTGTATATCACAGAAACAAAGATCCTAAAACTCAGAAGCAGTAAAGTATGTAAAAAAAAAAAAAATAAAAAATTAAATTCTCAACAACTCTATGGCCGCAATCTACTCATTAAAAGATAAGAGTCAGAAGCACATGAACCCCATTTTAGCCATTTCCTGTCACAAACAACGGCGGTACTTTTCAGGACTACAGCTGTCAAGGAGACGAAGGGCGTCCTCCGCAGCTCGCCGCCGAGGCCGCGGTTACCTGGCTGGGCGGCAGCCGCTGCGGCGGCGGCAGCTGTGTACCACGGCAGCAGGTGCACCAGCAGCTCTCTCTGTCTGCTCCAGGACGGGTTGTGGTTGGGCATCAGGTTGGTGTTGGGGTTGGGGAAGATGTTGGGGGGGGTGCCGCTCGCCCCTGCTACCGTCCCATCTCTGTTCCCTGCCCTGGCCATGGGACTCACGCTGTGCTGGCTTTCACTCCACCTCAGGCCTTCATTGGGACAAAACCAATAAGTCATTGAGGCAGGCCGCGGGGTTGGGTTACACACCAGACGGTGGAGGCGGATTGGATGTTTTCTTTGGCACACTCCTGTAGACCTGCCGTAAGAGTTTCTGTATTGACTCTTTGCACAGACAAATTATCTCGACTTGGACAAGCAGAAGCTATAAACGGCAAAAACAATGGCAGCCGTTTGTGCAACCCTCCCATCCCTCACTTACGGACGTGGCGCCTCAACGTGACGTAGTTGCAAAGGGTCAATTTATTTAAAATAAATACTCTCTGATCTGAAGTTTGGAGGGTTTTTCTTAATGACGGGCAGGTCAAAAGGAGTTTATGTGAGAAGCAAAAGGACAGCAGCCATATTGGGCTAGGAAACCTGGCGGAATCATTCTTGTTAGTATTCCTGCTAAAGACCGTTAGCCATGTGGGGATGAAAACCAGCACTGGAGTACCTCCAGGATCAGGGCTGGGAACAGTGGAGGAGCTGAAGCAAAGCTTTGCTTGGGTGGTAAACGGGAAAAAAAACAAAAGGAGTAACACGAAGTCTGACAGCCGATGCTGTGTCAGACAACTTGTTTCTTCTTTTTAGTACTCAAATAAAAAAAGTCACATGATTTACTGTGGTGACATGCTGTTAAATCCAACACAAAGAAGAGCCGGGAGCATCCTGAATGCAGATTTTTTTTATCTGTGTGTGTGTGTGTGTGTTTAAGTAGCTGCTTTGTAGGACATGAAGAGGTCAGAACCGATTCAAGCTGTTACTGTAGCCGGCGCAGACAAAACCACCTTCACTTCCTAACCAGAGGGGGTGGGGGGGTTTATCGATTAGAATCTCCTGTGACGGGACTACCTTTATCATTTTGTCTTCCCTCTGAAACCATAGATGTGTCCCGAGTCCTTCCTTGACCTCGCAGCCCTTGAGGAGCGGGTTGGGCGTTAGCAGAAAGGAATAGCCATGCAGGAGGGATGAGGAGAGGGAGCGATGTAAGGGGTTTTGGGGGAAGGTGAGCAGGCGGTGGGTCAAAATTCACAAAAAACACAATCAGTATCATCATCCGTTTAATTTACCCCCATTAACCTCAGGTTTGCTAGTTGGTCTGCGGCTGGCAGTGACAGAACTCCCGTGTGGTTTTCCGTCTCCTCACCTGGGTTGTTCCTCTCCAGCAGGTACCAGCGGTAGAAGGCTCTGCGCTTGGAGTCGCTCATCTCCAGGCCTTGCTGCAGCAGCCACTGGGAGATGTAGCTCTGGCTGATGCCTGCGCAGCAGAGGTCAAACGAATGGTTTCAACAAATCATTTCCTTTGTCCGTTTTTATTACATCTGCGCGCAGATCAACGGTCTCCCTGTTAATTTAATGAAGGCGCGTCGACGCCGGTGTTTTATTAAAGGATGTGTGTGTGGCCTCGTGAGGCACGCGGCGCTCCGTTTTAATACGCCACGTCGGCACAAACAAGACCCGTCTTCTGCATTCTCACATCTATTATTAGGGTTCGTATTAATAGACTTTAAAAAGAAAAAAACTGAGAGGTTGTTGTATGGAACATTATCAAAGCTAAAACTCAGACAGAATGTTTTCTCACTTTGTCTGCCAGTTTTGTTTCTGGATGTTTTTTCTGTTCTATTGAGTATTACTTAATATCCTACCAAACTGCACTTAAGAGGAATTATAAATATGGGAAATACAGCATTTCTTCTTTGTAAAACACTTCAAATTTCCTCAGTCTTTTGCAAGTCTTGCCACAGAATCTCATCTTAAGTGGGCCACTCGTTAATTTAAAGCCACATATTTAGGTTCATCGTCACGGTATCAAGTCAAATTTAAAGGGCCAGTATTAGGCCTTTTAGAGCCCAAGTGCCATTTTATAGCACAAACAAGTAGCTATGTTAACTTCAGTTGTTAAAAAAAATTCTATATATATCAAATATGACTTCAAAGAAATTTTACCTTCGTAATTTATTGCCTTGAAATTGGGCCTCTGTCTCTTTAAAATCTTCTACTCTTCCTGGTCTTAAAATTAAGACTTAAAAAAACTAAAAATATAGGGAATGCATATGGCCCTTAATACAGTGCTAAGCTTAAAAGGCTTTTTGAGCAGAATGCCTCATATTGGTTGGCAACAGGAGTGAAAAAAAAAACAGATAAATTTGCCCTAAAAGGGAGGCGACTCTCTCTTCATTCATCTCCTATGGAACCAACATGATGAGGCAACAATCTCTTGCCCGATCATTGACGCTTGTGAAATTTTGAGCTCATATAAGTAGGCGTGCACACTCAGGGTGAAACCCAAAACACGGAGCACGATAGCAACAGCAGGTGAATATTTTCTGACATCGTCTCGTATCGTTAGCCCACGTGTGCACGCCTACTTCTACGAACTCCAAATGTCACGTGATGCACAAATTTTGCCGGTCGTTTGGCTGGAGGAGGGCAAGCGATTGGCGCCTCGTTGCACAAGTTCCACAGGAAATGATTAGAGAGGAAGTGATGTCGGACTTTTGTCCTTTGATGTGTGTTGAGTCCTTAAAGGATAAAAGTCAAACAATGGATCTGTTAGTCTTTGACTTCACAATGAAGCACCAATTTCTGTTGGTTTATCATCCCGATTAAAAATGAAAACATGAAAAGATGTGGAAGAGTTTAAGTGGTATGAATACCTCTAAATACTGAATAAGTAGGACAAATCTTATCTATGGAGAGCCTTAAGTTCCACACGCCAACAACTGAAGGACAAGGAGAGAAACGTCGTTGCTCGATCAGTCTGCAGACAGGCTTTATCTAATTGTACCTAACTATAATTTAGGCTCAATGACAGCAGAAGGACGGACTCGACAGAACATTTGGTGACAGGAGGCGAAGGGTCAGATTGTTCTGTTATTTGCATCACCAACTTTGAATTCATGAGCCGTTTTTATTTAGATTTCATCAAGTTGGTCAGAATAAAGAAGAGTTCATGAGACTCTGCCATAAGTTAGAGATCTCCTAGAAAACATAAAACCAGCTCCGACTGTAGATATTGAACAGTTTCTCTGATGTGCCAGTTGCAGCACAAACAAAACGCCCTTTTCATCGCCATTAAAATAAGAGGCTTCCACCCAAAGTAGTTCCAGTGCAACATCAGTGCAGGTCTAGAACTGGTTCTAAAAAAAAAAAGAAAAAAACAAAACAAAAGAAAAGTCAAATTGTCTGTTTGGTTTTCAAAAGTCTGAAAAGAATTTGGTGTCATCCTGTTACATCACTAAATAAGTTATTTCAAGAGTTGATGTTTGTTCCTCTGATTGTTTTGCAGACATTGTACTTTTTATTTGAGTCGTAAGCCCAAATCATGTGAATTGTAATAACGTTCTGTGATTTTTATGAATATGAACAGTATGAACAATACTCATGTATTTGAAAATTATGAAGTTATAGTAATATTTGGGGGCGAAAGAACATGGAGTTACTGGGCAAGAGACGTATTAAAACCTACCATCATCAGTTGGTCAGAAGATGGTTGGAGGAACAGGATAGCTTTTTCCCATAAACTAATATGATCAGTTTTTGAAAACTGCTTTTCGTGTTTATGCGAGTTATCCTTATCCAAAATTGGCATAAGTTTGATTAAATGAAACATTTAAGTGCGAGACAAAAGCAAAAAATGAGAAGAAATCTGTATGGATTTATGTTTCACAGCACTGTACAGAAAGTCAAAGAGGTTGCAAAAAATTGTGGATCCAAAACATCTGAAGCTGAAATGGACTGCTTTAGATCAAAGTGGCACAGTCAAAGTCAGAATCCAGTCCAAAACATGTGGCACATCTTAAAAACATGTTCAGATTCAGAAAGCATCTGATTATTCTGACAACTAATTAATCTTATTGGGGAAAAAAACAAAACACACACACACTCTACAGATTTCTCGTTTACCTCTTAAACATTTCTTAGACAATATTAGAAATACATTAAAAGCTGCAAAAGAAACCAAATAATTTATTCCTTTATTAAACAAGAACATGAATATTATATTGCCTAAAATGCAATAATGTCGTAATCCTTTACTGGATTTGAACTGGGTGAAGCTAAAATAATGCCAACGAGGAGTTGTGGATGAAACACAATTTACAGACACAGGTGGGGTTTTTTTTTATCTTAAAGACAAAATGTGTTTGTATTTTAAGGTAGTTTTGGCTTCATTGATGATGTTTTTTTAATGTTGCTGCTGCAAGTAATGATTATTTTAGAAATTAGTTATCTTCACGATTAACTGATTAATCAGTTAAAAAACACGACACATTCTGTGGTTTTTCTCAAACCGCGTATATTATATTATATTTCTTTCTTATTAAAAAGGTGCAAAAGAAATAAAATAATTCAATTCCTTCTTTAAAAAAAGAACATAACCATAGTATTCCTTTAGTGAATTTTAATCACCTGAAGCTAAAACAGGTGTAAATAAATATGTTTTTATTTACAGATAAAAACATATTTATTATTTTGTACAGTTGTTTCCTACAGAGCTGTTTTTTCCCAGCACAAGGTCGTTTTTCTATGCTCCAGTTAACGATTAATCAACGACAAAATTACTTAGCGATTATTTCAATAATCGATTCATCGTGACTAACTGGATTAATGGTTTCACTGTGGATGAAGGAGGAGTACCTGTGACCTGGCCTACAATGGCCTGAGAGATCCGCCGGTTGTTCAGGAACGTCTTGATCTCCTCTTTCACCAGGTTGCTGTCTCTTCTGCAAAAAAAAAAGAAGATAAAAACTCATCAAGTTAACAGAAAAAAAAAAAAATCAATTACCCAGTGGGTAACTAACTTTCCTCGCTGAGGATTCGCTTTTCCCAGCCGTCCCTAAACGCCTGACCCGAATTAACTCGGATACGGCTGGTGGATAATGAGCCTGCGGCGGCCTGTCGTCCTCTCACCTCATGTACTCCTCCACCTTCTCCTCCAGGTCCCACTCCTCCTCGCCCATCATGTCGTAACTAAACGCCCGCTGCACCACCACGCTGGGGGGGTACAGGGGCGGCGGCGAAGCCTCGTAGCTGTTGCTGGGCGACAGCGCCGCACCCTCGAGGCCCGAGGTCTGGGTGGTGGCCGAGGCCAGGGAGAGCGAGGACGACGACGAGGAGGACGATGAGGACGGGGCGGCGGCAGCGGCGGCGGGCGCGGCGTTGCTGGGCGGGGCCGGGTGGGAGTCGCAGCGTGGCGGCAGAGGGAGCGGCGGCGGCGGCGGCGGGCGGTGCTCCGGGTCCAGCCTCTCCAGGGACTCCAGGGCGTGGAGGATCTGGGGCTTGGTCATGCCGGAGAGGCGCAGGCGCTGCAGGAGGTCGATCTGCTCAATGGTGTAGCGCGGCTCCACCTCGCACGCCTCCATCCTGGGGTCTGCAGGCACAACACGAGGCGTTCCAAACCGTTACCAACAGCACGCTGCTATATTTATCCCTCCACACTGATAATCGACCAAAGGATTATTAATAGATGAAACAGATAAGATAAGGCATGCTAATTTGAAATCAAACACCTCCCAGTCTTTGTGGGTGTCCAACTGTTAGGTTAAAAAGCAAAACAGGCATAAAAGTATTAAAATGGAATAGAATCAGACTTCATTGTTTATGTTAAAGAGGAAATTCAGCACAACAGCAACGTCGGGTGTAAATACTGACACAAAGAAAGTTCTTAAAAGTGTAAAAACAACAGATAAAATACCAGAGTGAAAAAAACAACAGTAATAATAATAATAATAATAATAATAATAATAATAATAATAATAATAATAATAATAATAATAAACTGTACAAGACTATAAGTGAAAAAAGTGTGCCATTATTAGAAATAAAAATATCAGATTTGCGATAAAGGTTTATAATCAGCCTTTTATTCTCTTTATTTCACATTACAAGCATAAAGTTCTAAATATTTTTACTGGGATTTTATGTGAAAGAGAAAAATAGCGCAGAATTATGACACATTGTGAAATTGAAGAAAGAATGTCATGGTTTTTGACTTCTTTTCTATAAAAATCTGAAAACTTTGGGAGGTATCTGCGTTGAGCCTCTTTATCTCGACACGTCCAAATAAAATCCATTGTAAGTTAACTAACTGCCTTCAGAGGATCACTGATAAGTAAATAAAGTGTATTTGTGTGTTATTTATAGCAGCTGTCTGCAACCTGTGGCTCTTTGGAACACAACGGCACTTTAAAACTCATCCTTAATATGAGAAAGAATAAACTAATGCTTTAAACATAAATTTAAGAACAAATGCCATTTTTTATGGAACAAATAGATTTTTTATGAGGACAAAGTACCAGTGACATTGTTTTAGATGGGGCTGTTTATTGTCATTAAGTTGAAAACTATTTTTTTCCATTTTTGCTTTTTCATTATCTATTAATTTCAACAGAAAGAAACATGTCCAAACTTATGCAAAATTTTCTGTTAAAGTTTTATGTTTTTCTTTAGTTGAAAACCTAAAAACAGTTAGAAGACGGGGGCTCTTTAAAAATTACAACAAATTTTCTGAAGGAGATATTAATATAAAAAACAAAAAACTTACAAAAAGATAAGCTATGTAGCGGAAATCATAAGTCGTCTTGTTTGGAGTTTACCACAAGCCGTGCAGGGGACACAGCCAACGTGTTAGCCAAAACCAGCTCTGTGCAGCAGCGTGAACCTTGCTGTGGTAAAAACATGGTGATGGCAGCATCATGCTGGGGAGATATCGCTCCTCATTAGGCCAAACTTTCAAGCAGGATAATGACTCTAAACATACAGCCGGTGTTATAATTGAATGAGTTTGAATGACAGCAAAGTTAAGAATCAGATTGGCCCAGTCAAAGTCCAATCCTAAATTTTTTATAATGCTGGAAAATAACACTATCCAGATTAGTTTGGCTGAACTTGTGATACTAGTACATACATGTATATATATTTTAGAATCGCTTCGCTAATGGTGGATTTTTATTTTATTTTTTCTATTTGAGGCATTGGATGTTTGCAGCTGGATCCAATTTAAATTGAGATTTGGCAAAGAAGAGTCGGCCAATATTTTTGGCCTGCAGGTATAAAATCATGTAGAGACATACTCCACTTGCAGCTAAACAGTAGCTTTATCCCAGAAAACTTCAGTAAAAATGGATCCACGTTTGAGGCTGTGACATGACTACCAATGAGGGGGGAAAAAACAAGAAACAGTTCAAAGGGCTGGAATACTTTTCCAAGGCTCTGGAGGTTGCGTTAGAGAACACTGCTTTATAGAATTGCATAAAACACACTGCATTCACCTCTGTAGAACCAGTGGGTCACTCAAAGTTCTGGCAAGCTTTCAAACACTTGGCACAGACACTTGAGACTAACCTTGGTCAGTTTGCCCAGGGAAGAATTAAAGTAAAATCCTCCCAGCATGCATAAATTAACAAGCTTTCTTCAACATCATGGCCAGTCGTTTGTACTTCTGCCAGTCGTTTGGAGTACAACAGGAAATTTGACACTGTCTCTTATTATTCATAACTAACTACATTTTTTTAAAAACAAGACCGCACTTTAGGATGAAAAATATACATATAAACTTTGTGAATAAACAAGGGAGAATTGACCGAAAGAGTGTACGCGACTGATTATTATCAACGCATTACTCTGTAAATATGTTATTTCACTGGAAAACTGTAAGCGACTGTCTTGAGTTTTGGCTTTAAAAAAATAACAACAGCCCCTCTCATCCTTCCCGATGTTTCCCCCACTTACCCGACGGAGGGGGTGACACGGACAGGCACCCCGGGAGTGGCTCAGCGCGAGGGGTCGCAGTGGGGACAGACCACTGTCGCATGGCTCGGCGGACTTCAGCTCGGCTGGAACCTCTACGGACTCAGACAGGAGAGACTCACTGCAGTGTGCTGCGGTTAAACTGTCCCCATTAGCATGCTGGCAAATCACTCGCTAGCAGGCTGGGTTAGCTAAGCTAGCGACATGAACTCTGGTTGGTTCCCCTGAGCGACAAAAACAATCTTGCTGTCTTGTTAGAGATTTCGAGTTGTTCAAAAATAAAATAAAATAAAATAAAATAAAAGCGAAAATGATACACGTCGTATCTGGGCTGGACCAGAAGATATAACTTTTAGATAAGCAAACAATTTGCGTTGCGTTTACATTGTTCCCAGCTTTGCGTTAACGCTTTGAAGCATTTTGTGGTCAAAACAGGAACGGTCTGATACTATGCTTTTATTTTGTAGAACAACGGAAATCTCAAATTGGTCTATGAACATCTTGACGCTGACTTATTTCAGCTATCTACCAAGACTTGCACCCTGCGGGTAAAGTGACTAAACAAACAATTTAGAAAATTTAATGGCAACAAATATCTATATTTTTATGTTTAGCTGTAAGCAACTATAGGTTGTGTTTTACCGAAGAACTTAAACGCAGTCAACTTAGCGACTTAGTCTGCTAACTACTAGCAAAGGGGACCGTAACTGCCCCACCAACACCACTCTCAAGACCCAACACCACTGTCAGGCCCCACAGTCCGAAAACCCCTTCCGGTTCATACAAGACGATGTTGCAGATTGGCCTTTACGCTCTGACGTAGATGCGCTCTGGCGTTGGCGATGCGCACCGGAAAGCTATATTCACATCTGGGCATTGGATAATAAACTATAAAAATAAGTTATAACGAACATATAGAAATTTATGTTTGGTTTACTATGTCTTTGTTAAAACGGTGCTTTTATGCAACAAAACCTAAACTGCCAGGAAGACTGTTTATTTTGTATAGATAAGGCTGATATCAGTAATTAGAACTTTTACCTTGTCTCTAAAGTCATTGAAGACTAGATCTCCATGTAATTAATGCAGCATATAAAAAAAAGCCAATATCCTATGCCGTTTGGGTGCATGAGATACAGCACCCATTAGTGTATAATTTTTGATGCAAATATTTCTGAGGTCCTCTAACTCTAACAAAGTTAGTTCTTTGAATAAAACCCTCTGTGTGAAATCTTATACTTGTCTTTTACCCTGTGTTTGAAGGTAGAAGATAAGCATAAATATTACAGGTGGCCTGTGACTAAAGGGAATAGCTACAGTAAGTAAGTTTTTCTAAAAACGTACAATACAAAACAAATTGATGTGTTAAGAAGTTTAGATAAAAACTTGCAGTGAAAATATGTGGATTAAAGTTAATACTACACCCATTCTGATATTAGGGAAACCAGTTAACCTTTTTGGACTGTGGGAGGAAGCCGGAGTACCCGGAGAGAACCCACACATGCACAGAGAGAACATGCAAACTCCATGCAGAAAAAAGGGCTGGAATTGAACCCAGAACCTTCTTGCTGCAAGGCAACAGTTCTACCAACTGCACCACTGTGCACCACGCCTTCTTTTTTAAAATCTTTAAACTTGTATCTTCATGGTGTGGTCTGTTCTAGTGAAATGAAGTTCGTCTATCCATCCATCCATCCATCCATCCATCCATCCATCCATCCATCCATCCATCCATCCCTGGGGCAGGGAGGGTTGCTGGTGCCTATCTCCAGCTAATGTTCTGGGCAAGAGGTGGGGTACACCCTGGACAGGTCGCCAGTCTGTCATAAAATTAAGTCAATATGTTAACTTAAGTTAACATATTGTTTAAGTTTGGAAGCAGGGTCACGTCCAGACCACACCTCTAATTATATGTATTTATCTAATTTCATCCCTTTGTCTCATCCATCCATTTTCTTACACCTGATCCCATTGAGGTCTGTGCTGGTGCCCATCTCCAGTGGTCAACAGAATACTGCTACAGACGGAGTAGCTCTGTGATCTTTATAGGTCTCACTAGCGCTAGACTCCCCGTGCTGGTCGCATCGGCTACTACATCTACTAAATGAAAATTATATTTAACCCAAACCGCTGAGAGACACATTATAAATGTAAACATTAATATTTAAGTCTGTAATGTATACAATATGCAAATATTTTTTGCATATTGTATACCTCCGATTTATGATGAAGACATTTCAGTCCATCACATCAGGATTCTGCTTCTATTCTTACAAATGTTGCAATCTTCAAAAATAAAGGTTGAAGACATTAATAAATAAATCTCTGAAAGATTCTTTCTCTCATTATTTTTGACATTTAGCAAAGAGAAATAATTTTGGGAACTAACTAACCTAAAACAAGACAAGTTTGGTCTAATTCATTTTCAGATAGAGAAAAAAAAACTGTTGTGTCTATTTAAAATGTATATGAATGTCTGGTTTCAGCTGGAAGAGCCCGCTGTTTTATTTATTTATTTTTTTACCTTTAGACTACCACTACCAACAAGCTAATGCAACAGTCGGTTACCATGGTGACTGAACACTTGCTGCTACCCCAAAGATGCTGCAGGAGTTCCTAACATCTAAAGATGTAGTGTAGTTAACATTTTTCACTCTGGACAAACAAAACTTTGTTTGTGCTCCACATTTGCAGTTTGTAATTACATATTTTTATTTGTCAGCTTTCATGGTAGCAAATAAAAAATAGCTAATGTCTGGAACAACTGATCAAGAAAATGACTCATTTTTGATGGCTGCAAATCATCTTTTACTCGTACATCAGAGCATAGACATCTTTAGGAGTTGCAGAAGAAAAAGTGTCACTTGAACCTAACCAGCTGCATGACTTTTGCAAGTTAAAGGTGCTTGAGACAACATATAAATAGAGAAAATATTTTCTGATGCTAATGATCTACTTCACTCTTTTTCTCATAGCATCATTTCTCCACTTGGTGGCAGAAATGTCATAAATATTTGATCCCTAAGATGTATCAAACACAGTGTAAGATTCCTACACATATGTCAAAGCATTTATTCCAATTGCCCTGGATTTATAGTGTAAATTAGGCTTCAGGATCCTTTCAAGAAAATTTGATTTTCTTTTAGAAACTAGACTGCTATTTACAGAAAGAGGACTCTGCCCATGCTTTAACAGGTCTCAATTTGGAGGATATCTATGAGCACTAATTTCCATCAAATGTAATTATTACCTTTTTTAAGATTTTTCCTCATTCTCTTACTTAGCTCCTTCAAACTAGCCAGCGGCAATTAGCAGAAAGTAAAACTGCACATCAGCTGAGCTTATTATAGGAACCACTTCTCAGTGCAACGCTGGTAAAAATGTTGCTAAAAGGTTAATAGAGGAGCGATGTTGTGATCACTTCCTGAAGGCGGAGTTTCAGAAAGAGCAGGTATTTTTTTAAAGAGACAGAGGCCCAAAACGTGTGAAATCACGAAATTAAATTTCTTTTAAGTCATATTTGAGTTATACAGCATTTTTTACAACAACTTAAATAGTCATTGTTACTTGACTGTGCTATAAAATGGAACTATGTGCCTGGAAAACACATACTGCCCCATTAAATAAAATTATGTTCATTTTTAGTTAGATTAAACAAATTTTATTGATCTAATACATTTATTTAATACGGCTATTGAATTTCCTTTAATTAAAATCAACCATAAAGTAATGTATGTAACTTGTTTAATTTTCTTCAACTCCAACAGTCATCATCTTAGCAGCTCCATAAAGTTCACGTCTGTTTACAAGAACAACTGTGATGTAAGGGACACAAAACGATTTGAAAAATTCGACTTCATTTCACAACAAAAGCTGTCACAGACGACTGCTAATTAGCAGACGGACTTTCAAAATAAGAGAGAGGCGTTTCGCAAAACGGCTCACTCAACACTGAACGCGCCTTGAAATGAAACGCCGTCCCTGCTTCCTCAACTTCCCACAACAACAACAACACCACCACTGAGCCTCTCTTAGAGTGAGAAAACCTCAGCACTCCCACGGGTGTTTCTCTTATTTTGAAAAGCCAGAGACTCACAGGTGTCACGGCGGCTGTTTGACCGGACTGAGGAGGAGAAGGAGGAGGAGGAGGAGGAGGTGTCCACGCGCTGAGACCTGACCACACAGGACCCGCCGTCAGACACACCGCATGGTGACCTAACAGAGAGGGGCATCGCAGGTAACTACAGCCTCACCTGTCCGCCTTCACCGAGCGTGGACCACTTTCACTGTGTTTGTTTAAGTGTTGTGCTTGGCACAAGGTGTTTATATTTTTTGATAAACCTCTTTCAAAATACATTTTAAGGATTTTAAAATGTCTTTTGAATATTTACGCTTTTTATCTTTCTTTTTTATTTTCTATTTTTTACAGCTGTTTTAACCATTTTTGCCTCCGTGCTGTTAGCTTTCGTTTTAAACTGTGACTTAGAGATGACAGGTCTGTTTGGAATCTTCTGCAGCCGTATTAGTTTAATATCCTGTTGGACTGCTCTGCCAAACTCAGGTTGTTGCCTCTGGACATGAGATGTCTTTGGTCGTTACGGAATGTCAGTATGGAATTCCTCACATGTAAAGATTGGAAAAGTAGCCAGGGTAAAAGATTAAATCAGACTCGGTTTGGTTTGGTTACACAGATAAAAGAAATGTAACCAATAAAATGGGTTTATCAATGTGCAAACACTTCATCTTGGCACTTAAAAAAATTTTAATCAATATATCCGAGTAGAATTTAGATAATCCTAGCAGAAAAATATGGAAAGAAATTAAACTTCAAATAATGTTTTTTTTTTTTTAACTTTATTTAGAAGTTCTCTTAAAAGTAGTGCAGCAGTTCTGAAAAACATATTTCATATCCAAGAACAGGGGACATAACAGAACTAAAAGAGAATAAAAAATTAAATACGAGTTAGAGATTAAAGTTGTATGCATTACAAATACTTGTTGTTTTTCTAACCTTTTTGTTGTTTGAATCTGAGATTGTATGAATGCCGTTTTTACATCCATTACTAACGGGGCAAAATATGCGGTTTGTTATACATTGTTTTACTTGTGTGAATATGAAACTTGGCAAGAAACAAATGATTGATAAGAAATGTGGCAGAAGAGTCTTCCGCCTGGAAATCTGTGATACCAAACAAAACACTTTCAATATAGAGTAGGAAATGATGTTTGGTATTAGTAGAGAACTGAATCTTCAGCTTGTCAACAAGTTTGACTTGCTGTAATGAGATGAGTTTTAACTGAATATGAATTTAAATCTTCTTTTTTTTAATCTAAGCTCATATTCATTCATAAATCAACCCAAAGGACATCTTCCTCACCAGTCTCTGCTTGACACCAAACATTATGAAAGATTCTAAAAATAGGCTGAACAAACAACTTCAGTCAAATGCATATCAAAATATATAGGTAGGATTTCTTGCCAAAACCATTAACCATGACTGAACATAAAATTTTCTAATTAATATCCTTGATTAGACGCTCTAAAGATCCTTTCAGAACCTGGTTTGCACCAGTTTTCCGTGGTACAAACCAAAGTGCGTTCCTTTAGGACAGCTCATTAGAGCGTTAATCTGGTTTGGGTCTGTCTGTGTGCACACGCTGTACTGTAGTTATGTGCTCAGCAGCCAATCATTAACACAGGTGACATCCGCGGTGCGTTTGACCCAGCTGCTGATCGATGCGACAAGGTCTACGCCTGACGTAACGTTGTCGGGGATTTCTGTCCCTCGGTGTGTAACCCCCCGAACTCTCCACGTCCAGGAATGTGTTGCGACAACCTGGAGGAGCCGCTGGCACTGATGAAAATGGGTCTGAGCGTGATCCTCGTCGGTCACGTCAACTTCCTGATGGGGGCGCTGGTGCACGGCATCGTGCTCCGGCAAATCAACCTGCACGAGAAGGCGCGAGGCATGGTGTACGCCATCTCCAACGTGGTCACGCTCTTCTCTGGCATTTTGGTGAGTGCTGGGCGGACTCTGTGGAGAAGCAGTGAATTATTTTTATTTTTATTTTTTTTTTTCGTTTGTTGGTTAATAAATGTAATTGGGCTCAAATTTTCCAAACCAGAATTTTTGCTTTTGCTTTCCTTATTTGGCTTTATGGTCTTCAACACATGAACTTGTACATTGGGAATATTTTTTTTTATTCCCCCCACCCCAAAGTCTTGCAAGGACAGATTTATTTTGAAATCCTAAAAAAGATTAATACGTGTTTTGTTTTTGTTGCTGTTGTTTTTTTTTGTTGCTTTTTTTAAATGACGATATGGATGAATTTTTGTTTTTGCTTTCCTTATTTGGCTTTATGGTCTTCAACACATGAACTTGTACATTGGGAATATTTTTTTTTATTCCCCCCACCCCAAAGTCTTGCAAGGACAGATTTATTTTGAAGTCCTAAAAAGGATTAATACGTGTTTTGTTTTTGTTGCTGTTGTTTTTTTTTGTTGCTTTTTTTAAATGACGATATGGATGAATTTTTGTTTTTGTTCATTCTTAAAAACATGTTCCAATACACAAGTTGAAATTCCACAAATGAGGTGTGAAGAAAAACCATCTTAAACCTGTTCAGTGTCAGTTAGAACTGCTGTATGTAACTTTTACAAAAATCTGTTTTCCATATTTCTTAACTGTAACCATATGCAGCCATGTTTGTTAAAACTGTCACCGTGAGACAGTCTGTGAAAAACTCAAGCTCCTCCACCTCTTCCCTCAGTTTCTGTTGTCGTCTTAAGAAATTCACCACTCTAGGTCAAAAACAACCAATCAGAGCCAGGAGGAGGGTCTTAGCGCTGTCAGTCATTCTTGTGTACTGCTGCTAAATAGGCTAATGGTGGTGAAACAACTTACCGATCCAGATAAATGTGTTTTCCGCCGTCATTGATGGCAGTGCTAACTAGTATTAGCATTCGTGGCAGACTATGTTGTGGTGAACCAGCTACAGCGTAGCAAAGAGCAAGTGGAATATGTGAGCAGCAAGTACACGATAGTGATTGACGGCGCTAAGACCCCGTTCTGGCTCTGATTGGTTGGTTCTGGCTGAGTGGCTTATTTATATAGCTAATATTTTTACTGTCTAATACTGTCAAGACAAAATGATCATTTTTACATATATATATATTTAAAATAAAATGTCCATTCTGTCATGTGAAGAGGTGATGATTTGAGGTTATTAAGGCTTCATCGTTGTTTAGGCAAAAATTGCTTTGTTTAGTCTTTTATTTTTTGTGAATTTTTGTTAAAATGAGTTTGTATTTCAGGGAGCCGTCACATGCTTAAAAAGCATTAAATTCATGTATCTAAAATTAAGGTCATAAAATGTCTTAAATTCACTTTAAAAAGTAAGTTGTCCTTTAATGTGTTAATCACATGTAACTTTCCTCTTGACAGGACTATTTAATCTCGTATATTGTGTGTGTGTTTTATTTCTCGCGACTATTGTGTCAGGCAAAAGACATCTTCATGGCGTTCTGTGACTCGATACGATTGATGCTACTGCTGACTAGCTGCTATTAGTCCCCTGTTAAATTTGAGTGAGTGATGCCTGCAGAAACTCTTAATTTGAATAATTTTAGAACATGACTGAGCCAGATGATGTTGTTGTTTTAGTTGTTCTTATCCTTCTTGTATTTAACCCCAATGGCAATATCTACATGCTGCAAAATTATCCTTCTGTGAATTTTGATGAACCTGAAGGAGAGCTGGAGCTTGTGAAATTAAATTTTGGGGTACATTAGCATCACTTTTGTTAAATGTGACAAATCCATCACTTGTCTTTGCTCTTGGTAATTTTCTTTTAATCTCATCAGTCTTCTTCCTGCAGGGTGTCATCGTTGGGATCCTCGCTATTATCCTGTCGAAAAACAAGAAGAGCAAACGCCTGGTTAGTATTCCCTCAGCTTTTATTTGATCCTGCAGGTATTTTTTCACCCTCCCTGATGTTTTCATATCTTCTCTCCTGCTTTCTGCTCTGATTTACCTTTTATGAAAAATCTAATCTCCAATAGGGTGCTCGTGTCCTGCTGTGTGCATGCAAAATTGATGTTTCACAGCACCGCTTTGTTTTCTCAGCTTTCCTCCCTTTATGACTTATAACTTAAAACAAGTTGTTTTAGTGAGGCCCTGCGGAGCTGGGAGAGTCTGTTTTTGTTGTTTTTTTCCCATCTCTCTCGCTGTAGACAGAGCTTTTTGCTCTGTTTACTCAGTCAGCTGTCCGGCTGCTCAAACAAGACTGACGAGCCAACCAGCTGAGCAGAGTCGGCTTCAGCGTGATTAAACCACTCCCTGTTTCCTTTTGTTGGCAAGAGCCAGCATGAGGAGAGCGGGGGATTGGTTAGCATGCAGCCGTTTAGCTCCTCAACCGTCTTATGTCAAGTAGTCATTAAGCGACTCGAGAGCTGAATGAAAGTGCTCCTCTTATGGTGCTGTGGCTGCTTTAAAATATATGCTCCTCACTGTAAATCATCTGATCTGTCGTTAACCTTTGATTTGACTGGTGAGTCATCTCAGTCATTTTTAAAGAGCTAATAGCTTCTTTTTTTTTTTTTTCATTTTTATAAAGAGTATGAGCTCACCTAGGCAGTGTCATTTATTCTTACACATAGTCAATATTAAAACCCTCAGACTCTTAAATGTTGCATGAAAAATATTTTTTATAAAGGTTGGGCAATCTTTAAAAAAAAAAAATCTGTCACTCATGTTTAAAAGGCAGTACAAACAAAAAGCCACAATGTTTCTTTTTTTAAGGGTTTTTTTTTTTGCTCTAGTGGCCTTTATTTGAAAGTGCTAAGACAAGAAAAGTAGGTGAAGAAAGAGAGAGAGAGAGGGAAGACATGGGGCAAAGGTCACTCGACCGGGAATCGAACCTGCGACAGCCGTGTCGAAGACTAAGGCCTCCTTTTGTGGGTTGTGCTTTACCCAAACAAATGCGATAAACAACTGTCAACAGACTACTTTATATTAGTAAAACATAGCAGAAGTGAATGGAAGTAGCTAAAAAGTCCGCTTTTTTTAAACATACCATCAGCATTCAACCATTCACTATTCAACATGTCAATGGACCCTAAAAGTCACTTGAGTTAATGTTACACGTGACGGTTAGAAAGGAAGTTAAAATATTCACCGTTTGGCTCAGACATTGAGAAAAATGCTGCTACAGTTAATTACTGTTTGCTTCTTCCACTGATTTTAATTTGCTTTATAACACAAGGACAAAGCATGTTTAAAAACAACAGCAAAAACCCCCCCCCAAAAAAACACTTTGTTGCTTTCAACCTAGTAATTTTCAAGAAAGCTCACCCACTTTTCCTGGATTGAGGATGTTTTGGGAAAGTAAAAGTGTTCACTCCAATCTTTCCTGTTTCTGATTTGGATCTTTTAAAATTAGTGCTTAACCTCTGGTCTGTCTAAAGCTCCTCTTACTCACGGATTTTGTCTTTTTGTCAAATAGATCCCCTGGTCAACATTGCTCATCATGACTGCATTGTTTATTTCATATTTTCATATGTTCTTTTTTTATTTAATCAGTGTTCTTTTTCTCTACAAGTAGAAATAGCTGATTGTTCTTTAATTCATTGTTTTCTCTAAAACGTCTTCGCGATTAAATAAAAACTTGTCCAACATTTCTAATTTAGAACTTTAAGTTGAAATTAGCTCGAAAATGTTTAGAAAACCAACATCCTGGTAGCCAAAGGCTACACATTTTTCATTAGAAATTGGCAATATGACGGTGGTTAGGTGCGTCTGTCTAGCTCTACTTGTTTTCTAGCCGTTCTAAGAACTTTATTTAATAAAAGTCCAAACCATCTTTCAAAGCTCTGGCTGGTGCCTTCCCATTCCACCTACTGTTTTAATCGTCGTACTGCATGTCTCGTTTATGCTGATTAGTGATGACATGACACTATCACTGGGAACAAAAGATGACGGATGATGATAGTACAGTTTCAGTTGGCCTTCAGAGAGCCACAACAGTGAGTCAGCTTTGACAAGCCGTCAATAACTCACCCATTTTAATCTCCATGACATATCGACAGGTTTTCTGCCACCTGATGCAGCTTGTTGTAAAAAATACTAGTACTTGAACTTTTCCACATTTTGTCCTGCTACACCCACATGTTCCCAGGTATTTTATTGGGATGTTACGTTGCAGACGAACACTAGGTTGTGCATATGTGTGAAGTGGAAGAAGAAACGGACTCATTGGTTTTGATTTATTCGATTTAACTTGTTTTAACCAATAAAAACCTTCATGATGTTTGAGTCATTCAAGGGCTGAGATGATGTTTTATAGCATAACCCTGCTTTCAATCTGTGGGCAACTTTCTCCCTGATTTGTCTGCTGTGTTCCTTATGCTTCAAGTTGGTGTTTGTTCTTGAATATTCTCTAAGAAACTTCTGTTGCGTTCACACAACATCTGGATTTATACTGAGATTGCATAACAAACACAGACTCTGTATACGCATTTAGGGGACCTTCAGGTGTCAGAATAAAGGGGTGTTTTGTCGTTTTGGCATTCTTTGTCAGAATAGCATACCAGAAGTCTGCAGGCTATACTTTATCAAAATAGCATACCAATGTTTGTTGTGACATTAATGTCAGATATAACACACAAAAACCTGTAATCATAGGAATGCTGGAGGATAAACTGCTTTAAAACACCGACGGGAGGGACGATCTAAAAAACAGCTAGTGAAGCTGTTTGCCTCAAGCTAGCAAACCTCTAGCAGTATGTGTAAAACAGTAAACTTAAAATTATTATTTTTTCATCAATATAACGTACTTTCAATGGTTTACTTCACATCGGGGGGTTTTATTTTGCATCTATCAGTCATTGTTCAGTTGTTTAGATACAGGACTTGGTGTTGGCGCCTTTTCTCTACGTACTCTTCATGGTAGCCCAAACTGGCTAGCCCTGGCAACCAACCATTCCGTAAAGTCAATAAATTAATAATTTGAAGTTTATCATTATTTTGTTTCAGTGAGATGCACTGAAATATTTTATAAAGGCGTATGCTGGTTCAGCGTAACACCCATCGCAAACGTCGGTATGTTGTTTTGATAAATCAGCCTAGTAGATTTCTGTTACGCTAGAACACCAGGTGGTTTTGATTAACCTTCATGACAACTGTGTCTTTAGCGTTATTTTACATAAACCCACTGAGTTCCAATGTTCTCCTTCCCTAGACGTGGTCCTTATTCTCCATCAGTTTGGTTTCATCGCTCATGGCAGGAGGTTCCACCATTGGGCTCTTCGTGTCTCTAGTGAAGACCATCATCAACGGCGGGCGAGTTCTCCTGACTCACTGCCGCTTTCCCGATGCCATCGGCTACTCCAGCATTACCAATGAGTGTCCTTTTGACCCCACCCGTGTCTATGTGAGTGTGTTGCTCTGTCAGTCTGAAGAGATTAAAGCAGCAGCTGGGTCTTTGGTCAGCTGACCTTTGTCTATTGTATAAAGAGCCCATATTAAAATCAGTTATGTGGTCATTTTGGTTTTATAAAACAGTGTTTTCTTTATGTAAAGTGTGGAAATGTGCAGTGTTTGAATGAAAGAGGTATTTCAGTCTTTTCTGACACTTAAATGTTTCAGATTATCAAACTCATTTTAAAACCAAACCAGAGTATATATGATGCAGTTTTAAAATGATAACTTTATTCATTTTGGGGGGAAAATGATCCAATCTTACCTTGCTTTTTCTGAAAAAGTAATTACCTTCCCAACTTGGTAGATTCATACTTTGTCAATAGCTATCAGAAGTTAACATAACTGATGGTCTTTTTTTACATTGCTGTGGAGGAATTTATACCGACTATTCTTCTCAGTAATTTAACCACTTTCTGAGGCTTTCTGTGCATGAAAGGCCCGTTTATGGTAATGCCACACCATCCAGAAATGATAGATAGATCTAATTGTGGTTTATCGGAACCCCAAAGCCTTTCGAGACTGATAGATTAGATAGTTTCCACTCATCTTTAACTTCTTAAAGTAATCGGGGTGGAAGGTTTTGCTTCGTGAGATCTCTTAGCCTACCTCATGTCATCAGACGAGTTTGGTTTAAGTGTTTTTCTTGATTTGGTGGGTCTTCCTACATAGCTTGATTTTCATCTCCCTTTGGTGTTCTGTCTTCTATTTCTGTCATTGAGCTCGATTCAATGGTAGAATTTCAGTCTGGCCCGTCAGTGAACAGAACAAGCTGTTGTGAACAATGATGCCAATTATTTGCGCTGGTTTTGATTTGCAGTCTACCTGTGTAGGGTTGTAGTTTGGCAATGGCAGCGGAGGAAGTGAATGAAGTCATTCAGTCCATGTTGGAGACACTTCCAAATATTGAGCAATTAAACTTCAAGAGTCACCTTTAGCAAACCACTTTCTCCAAAGCTGAGGGTCCAGACCCTCTGTACGGGACAAAGCGTAGAACAAGAGTAGAGTTTCTACCTGTCTAGTAATACACTTTAGAGAAGTCATGATTTAATGAGGAGGCAACTACTATTTTAGATTTATTTGGATAGTCCTGTTTTCTAAAAACCAGACCGCCAGCAGGAAAGTTAACACTGTTCTCTGAGTGCAAGTGCACTGGCCATTTAGTAGGAGGTTTGACGTCTTTCCTCGCTGTGACGAAGTCGGTCACGCTTTGCAGCTGATGGACTGGTGGCAGAAACGCTGACCTGACCAGGTCAGTCCTCTCCAGGCTGCTTCTTGTTTCTGTGTGCTACTGATGGACTGTCAACCCTGTTTAGCCTCATAGCTACTGACACACATCAACAGCACTGGTGTAGAGTTGTTTTTTTTCAGTATAGGACTTTTGTCTTAAGCTGGATTTGTTCTTGGTGCCGGTGGTTAATGGCAGAGCAGCTGTTGATGCGCTCAGGATTTCGTGGCTCAGTCGGATTTCGGCTGCTAATAGCTCAAAGCCAGAAACCGGACAGATGTACAATCCCTAAAGCCATTGTGTTTTTCTACTTTGAAGTTGCTTTACTCGCATCAACACTGTATTTACTGTACAGCTGGCATTCATCGACCGAGTAGAGTAGCAATTTCAAGGTTGAGGTTGAGTTTAGTCTCTTCAGTAATAGTGTAGAAGTATATTCCTGGTAGTTTAAAGGTGGGGTGGTGTTCAGATGTCTTCCACAGACCTAGTTTGCTATTTTTTAATGCCAAAACCTTTGAGCTTTAACTTTAAGTTACTATATTATGCTGTGGAAAAAAGTATTTTCAACCTTACAGATTTAAGTACAAATGTAACCAGAGTACGTGAAAAAAAATGAAGTATTCAAAGTTTTATTTTCCTTTTAATAAGGGAAGAAGCTATCTAAACCAACTGGGTTGTGTCTTAAATCTTATCCAGATTAATAGAAGCTGCTCCGCAGTTTGAGCTGAAAGACAATTAAATTGTGACTGACTTTGGACCATCTAATTCTCCAGAGCATTAAATGAAAGCTTCACAGGCTCGGCTAACAGCAGCTTGTTTTTCATAGATTGGAGAAAGAAACATCAACCTTTTGACTCTTGGTTGATGTTCTGTAATGGTTATTACATTTCCTTTGCATTCTTTTGTGTACCTGATGTCGTTTGGTGTTTAGTGGTGAGATACATGATTTTTAATAGTTGATTGTGATACTCGGTGTTGCTTGTCTTTTCTTTTTAAATGTTTAAAATTCTTGCTTTACGTCAGATTTATGTTTCAGATTTTTCACACACTTTTTTTCAGAACATACGAGCATTGATCAATTCACTGCATTTTTGGTTTGAACGGTATTTGGACTATATCACTAATATTCAAATTTAAGACAATTGAATATTGAAGGTCACTACCACATATATCTGGATCAGTCACTATTTGTATGGTCAAAGTCGGAATGCACCAATATGAAAATACTGTCCAATAATCAATACTTACCGATATCAAGATATATATTTCACTACCTCTAGACATTTTGAAGAAAACAGCCACACCGCTAACTTCACCACTGCTTCTTTGCTTCACTTAAATTCTCCACAATCCTTTGCTGCATCACTATCATTGTCACATGACCAAACCAATATTACATTACCAACGTCTTCCAGAAATAAATAGCAACAAGATGGAAATAAATGTTACTATTGCCTTGATTTTTGTCATTGGTCCAAAATCAATATGTTAAAAATGACTAATATCAACCGATGTAATGTTGTTGAAGATACATTGTGCATTCATAGTTAAAAGATTAAGTTCTGGCAGGAAAAATTAAAGTTTAGTGTTGACACTATAGCCACTAGTATGTCTAACATAATTTCTGCATATATGGTGCATATAGTCCATAACACATTAACACTTTTGGTCTTTTTTTTGTACTAAATTCTGAGGTCACTAAGCACCTTCCAGCCCAATATTCAAAATGGCCACACTGTCACTAAAACACAATAAAAGCTGAAATAGTCATCACCTATGACGGTTTATATCTCATTAAACCGTCTGCACAAACAGTGTGGTTCAAATTGGAGTTGGCAACATGTTTCTTTAGTGTGAACAATACAATAGAGGGTTTGGCTCGTGTTGCTGCCTCTAGTTGGCACCAAAGCGAAGAGGAAATCCCTGTAACTATTAATTCTCTCATCATGGGTGTGGCATCATTCCCAATTCCAAGCCTGTTCCTGTGAGACTAATGGGACACGCCATTTGTTTGCTGACATGGCATTTTAATTAAAACTTAAGAGGATTAATGGCACACTAAGTCAACAAAGTATTAAAAACACTACGAGACATGTGCCGAGGCTTTTTGTTTGGCTAAACTATACAGACTCGTCATACATCCTGTGTTTACAGAAAATAAATGTACATTGTTAAGCAGGGTTGTACAAAAACCCCTGCCACAAATAAAGTGTTATTTTTGCTTTTTTTTCTTAAAAGTCCAGTGAGCTTTAGAAAATATTTCCACCTCCAAAATCTGTATTTTATTAAACTAGCTTAATTTTATTTTATTATTATTATTATTTTCTTAAAAGCAAACAATACCTATGCTAATATAGGTTAGCTGCATCCGGTACATTCGGTTTGCTCTGACTTCCACGTCCAAACCAAACCAACCGACTCCTCCTTTCTATAGGTTCTCACAAACCTTGACCTCAAAAAACCAGGATGGCCTCGTTAGAGGTCTCATTAGATCTCATTAATGATCTCATTAAATGAGTGCCATGCACAATTAGTGGAAAAACACTTTATTGGTTTGCGTTTCTAACTCTAGTTTAACCTAGTGACGGAAATGTGCAAATCACAACTGGCAAGCTTTCCAACTTGCTAATGAAATTCAGATAAGGTGCGTTGTATTGGTAATCTAAAATCAAAATGCAGTGGGAAGCCCCCAGTAGTTGGGATCACAGTTTGGTAATATAGAGGCTTCTCATGTAGTAACAGCTCAGATCTATGATGGCCTTTACATCTTTGTATTTCAACATAAAACTAAGACTTTCCTGAAATGATGCCTTATTTGTGCTATGTTAATTGATTCTTTCTCTTATATCTCTGTATAAAATGTGACGTAAGCCGCCTTAAAGGTGACTAACCTTTCCCGTTGTCTGCTGAGTCTGCAGATTGTTGCCATCCATTACCAAGGGATCCTCTATATGTCTTCCAGAGGGCCTATTCTGTCTCAGAAAGTGTGTGTTGGGCTTTTTGTTTCTCATTCACACAGTTTGCCGTGGGGTAGATGTGATAGTCATGTAAGGTTTTTCTCTAACTCCTGTATATTTCATTATGGATTTTCATAAAACCCTCCAGACTCACAGATATAAACTTCTTATGTTTTTTATCGTTTACAAAGCAAGCCTAACGATAAAAGGCTGCTTTTTACGCTTTCAATTCCCTCGCTTTGCTTTTATGAAGATGCATTGTCTGGCGCATTTTTTATTCACAATGCATACTTGCCTTTCTAAGCTCTTTATTCCCCTCGGCATCCAGCTCTGAATAATATGATAACATTGTTTCACGCCATTATCCAAGCAGCATCCTCATTTATGTCGGACAGCTTTGCCCGTTCTTGCCTTAGATTTGGTCCAGATTGTGTTTTTCCAACTAATGTGTTTCCATTTTCTCCCCAGAGTACCACTATTATCCTCTGGGTTGGTCTGATTGTATCGTGCAGCATTCAGATGGTGTTTTCTGCTCGATGTCTTGCTGCCTGTGCTTCCTTCTTGGGACTGCCTGGTTGCCCCAAAAGCAGGAGACATAAAAAAACCTATACCAGACCCGTAAGTCTTTAGCCATACTCGTTTAAATATGTGAACATCAAAGGTAGGTAATGTCACCCTTGTGTTGGCAGTATTGAAAATTACTGTCATACCATTTTTGTTTAGATCAATGTGGCAAAGTCGGCGAAGGAAACTTCTCAACCTCACCACACCGAGCCCCCAAGAAGGCAACATGACACTTCACGAGTCTACACCGAGCCTCCCAGAGTCCGTAATACGTCACCTAGACGTCACACAGAACAACCAAGATGCCACGAGGAACGTTCACAATTCTACACCAACCCTCCGAGAGACCACAGTAAACCAACCAGGCATCATAAAGACCCCCCAAGAAGCAACCACAAACCATCAAGGCATCCCACTGCGCCTCCAAGACTGGAGCGCCACTCTCCTCACAGGCCCCTTCCTTCCCACAATCAGAGTCTTCCCACCTCAGAGAGGCAGCCTCTTCGGGAATTTCACCGAGACTGGTCGGACGTAGAAGGCCAAGAAATGAGGAGCTGGAGTCAACAAAGAGGGCAGAGGGAGCACCACAACCTGAGGAGGGGTACGTCCGACAGGTTCAGTGTTTGGATATAGTTGTGTTTGTGAGGCCAAATTGTCTTTAAGTACACTTTACTTGTTGCTGTAGTAGCAATCAAGTGTCCAGCATCACACAGACAGAACTCCCTCTGTGTGTGTGGAAAAAATTGGCTTTCAAAAGCCATATCCTTATTGAATGGAGACATTTTTTATTTTCATAGGGAATTTTCAGGATGTTTGGGAAGGACAGGAAGTTTGTACAAGATGCAGCATACGGGGTGTGTTATTGCTCATCTTTCTATTTGTAATGGTTGGATTATATTAGAGAAAACTGCACTTAATACTTTAAACTGAGAACGTGCCAGTATCCATGAAAGGGCTTGACGACATGTTTTATTTTCAGCTATGAACTGAAAGATTAAACGCCTTGCTGAAAAATAAGATTAGCCAAATGTGCCAGAGTACTTTCAGAGATGGCATAGCCTCTATGCTAACTTTAGCTGCTAGCAAGATGGTTCTTTCTCGAAAGAAGACCAGAACCAGCAATATTTTTGTTTTCATCATGGAAATCTTTTTAGATGTTTTTCATGGTTTTTATTTTTTTAATTTTTTTTTTTAAACAAATGCTGCTAACAAATGATGGCTGAGCTGGACTCAACTATGCTTAGCTTGACTTGATGCACCAAAAGCCAGTCAGGTAAGGCCTGCACATACGCCACAAAAACAGAGTATTTAGTTATTTTCCTTATGGTGGTCCTGTCTGATGAGGACATTTAATACTTCATAAGAACTCAAGTGGAAAACTTTTGGGGAATTTTCCAAAGGTCCCTCCCATTGCCACGTGTCAGTGTTGTGTTGTAACCCACTTCAGATTTCTGAGCAATCCCACGATAGTGCTTGGAGACGACACAAAAATCAAGTTTAGACCACATTGTATGTCAAGGACAAATTGCAAGAACACCCAAACCGTGTCTTCAAGAACAGAATGTCATTTTGTTATTGTAGCCTGGGGGAGATGGAACACATTTTCTGTCCAGACAGAACATGTACAGACCAAAACAAAAACTGTCCCAGCAAGACATTAAAGCACACTTATTGATAGTGTTATGTAACCCAAAGCATAAATGGCTAACTTAATCATGTTTTGCTAAGTTTTCACAGACTAGATTTCCAATAAAAAGAGCTACTTATTATTACAAATGTCAATCTCAACACAAATTTAAAGGGCAAAAGTCTTGCTATGTGTCCATGGTAAACAAACTGAGTGGTTTGCTGCAGTTAAGTGAAAGAAGGCTTTATGAGATAATAAACACTCTGTGCTAGGTTTAGTTGTTAGCATGGTTAGCAAGAAAGTTCTTTACAACGCTCCACAAAAACACAAACTTGTTTGTTCACCCAGAGCTTCAAGAACTGTCCAACAATTACTGTGTGGTGATGTGAGAAGTGAGAGTGGATACTCTGTTGACAAGTCGTACTGTGGGAGGGACATGAGAGGAATTACCAAGAGTTATGTACTTGATTTCTTGTCAATGTCTTTACCAGAAATAATTTTGTTTTTGTTCTCATCACCTTGAGTAAAAATAACTTTGTTTTAACTCATGTGAAGTGTGTACATGTTACAACCAGCAAAGTTATAAGTTTTTTTTTCTCTTTTTTTTTATTTGTTGTTGCCACAGAAGCATTATCTAGCGACGTATTGTGTTTATTACTTTTTGATACTTGACATATGATAGCAGAGCTGGACTCAACTTGGTTTAGCTTGACTGGATACTTATGAACATTTGAGTGCTTTCTAGAATTTTACTACTGTTGTCATGAGCATAAATGTTTAAATTAGTTGTGTTCTCCTGTTTGGCTAACTCACCTGTTGTTTTACTGCCTCATTGAGTGTAATGTGAACAGTTTTTATTTTCTCACCAATATCCTCATCCCCAAAATTATGAGTTATTCCCGCCAACCCTTCCAACATTTGAGTTTACAAACAAGTACTGAAGCGCTACATTCCTAATCTGTGAGTTCATTCAACCTTTAAACCCTGGGAAAGTTTTTTTCACTGACTGCATGAGATTCAAGTAACTGTTTTTACGTTGAAAATTTAATTCTGTTACAGGCAATACAGAAAGTGTTTGTGTATTTCTTATTTAAATAAATCTTTTTGTATTCAGGTACAGCTTGCATATGTTTACATGTGAATAGTGTTTTTTTTCAGTGTGCCAGTGACCTGACAGGTACGACTGGTTAGACTCCAAACGGGTAAAAAAAAAAGCGGGCAAGTTGCTACATTCAATCCTGTCTGGTGTGTCTTAATAAAGCCCTTTTAATAATTTTTGAAACGTGGGATGACGAAGTTCTTCGGTGCGGAAGTGAAGACGCGGTCGACACATGCTGGTTCGAAACACACGGGGTATATTTTTATATCTTTTTAATGTCAGGTTCAACAGAACAAACATTGCATCCTCGTGCGAGGTTTTCATGCAACAGAAAAGTAGTGCAGGAATAGGAGAAGGATAAAAGAGGAGGAGGGGCTTATTTTTGTTTTCTTCAAGACAAGATACCAGTTCGTTATAAGAGGCAGTGATAATAGAAACACAACAAAAAAGGAATAAACCGTAGTGGGTCAGGAAATTCTGACTGTTGTTTCTTATCCTACCAGCAGAAGGCAGTGATACTTAAGGATCCCCGAAGCAGAGATGCTGCTGGATAGGCAGTTCCTGTTCAAAACATTTGGTACAAGCTGACTTTTTTTAGATCCACGTCAGAGTAGTTGGACGCGGTGGCGATCAATTGGGTATCGGATAAAACTAAAACATTAAAGATAAATTGATTTGACAGAGTGAAATACATTCTTTGCATTGAGAGGGCAACAGTAATCTGGATGCACTGTGAGACGTTTAGGAGTGGTTCTGGCACCGATGTCTTGTTAAAACTTTTAACAACCCACATTTTGAGGTGTTTTTTCTTGCTGTCAATTAGGTGCCCTAAACATGGACTTCAAAGTACCAATGAAAACTGAATCACCCTTGAAATCCCCAGACGTGAACAAGCGTACGGCATCCTTTTTCCTCCTGAAACGAGCCTTTTCGTGCGACTGCTCTGCAAGCAGACCAATCTGGGCGCTCGGAAAAGCGTTCAGCATAAGAGTGATGAACAAGCCCTTAGTGAATTCTCTGTCTGTCAGAGGGAAAAAAACAGATTGGATGGAGGGAGCGGAGGGAAGTGGGGGCTGCTCCACAGCTCAGAGGAATACTCATTTTTGAGAGAGCTGCAGAGCTCCAAAAATGTATCGCCCTGCGTAAACTGTGGTTGTGAAAGTTGCCCGTGTCTTGCTTGTGGGATCATGCATTATAGTAACAGGTTACAACTATCTTAAGTTTACTGCTCAATATTAAAGAATTCTAACATACTTACAGTAACTTGCAAAATTGTTCGTACCTCATGAACTTTTATTTATTTTTTTAAAAGATTTTGACACATTACAACCACAAACTGCGATGCACTTTATTGGGATTTTACGCGACAGATCTAAACAAAAGTTGCGCATAATTGTGAAGTGGAAGAAAACCGAAGGACGCCAACAATTTCCTTCCATCATCACCACCGTGTTGTCTGTTTTAGTCAAACTCCACGTCGTTTGCCTGTATAGGCAATGGGCAATCGAACTCTGCTCCATCTAAAAACCTGGATATCGATTTGGTTGAAGCGAACTCTGGTGCAGTTCGAATGGATTTGTGAACGACAAGCAAGCCAGAGACCGCTACAAAAGCAGGAAGCAGATTATAACACATGGCATTCTGGGTAAATGCAGCCCAAGCAAACGCAAGAGTCGAACGCTAGCAGGAGAAATGGCCTCTGGTCTTTTACCAACAACCAATGTTAAATTTTACAACCACTTAAATCAGACGCTACCCCATTTTTGTTTACGCTCTCTCAAGTTGCACAGAGAATTTTAAGTGGGGGAATTTATTCAAAATACTGATAATATTGATACCTGTATCACATCGATACTAGGGCGGCAGCTGCTGTAGTTTAACATCCCCACTTGAAATTTTAAAATTTTGTATTGTAGTTTCTCAACTGTACCTTAAAACAGATTTTGTTTCAATTTGCTCCCAAATGACAATTTTTTTTGTGCCATTTCTTTAGTAAAAAAAAAAAAACTTACCCAAATCCTGCCCTAGCTTTTAAGAAAAATAATTCACAGGAAAAAGTACAAAAATGTTCTTACAGTCATAAGTTTGACAATGCTAGAAAAATGCAGCATCGCTCACCTGTAGTTTTTGTGCGTTTCCGCCAGTGGTTCTTGGTGCAGCGCCACCACAGGCGAGGAGGTGAACAGGTTTTCCAAAGCGCTTGGTTCCTTTGACAGTGCAGTATCAAAGCAAATGGAACCAGCTGAAAATGGAACAAATGTTCTCCTCTCAACTTGAGTACCAGACTATGTCATTTCTCTACCACCTAAACTGACGGTCAAAAGAAGAGCGTCGATCAAGAGAAGTAACTTTGGAGGTGTTGGTGAAATCTAGCCAGCAAGATTAGAGAAGCCCCAAAAAACACTTAAGTTTTTACCTTATACATAAGTATTAATCTTATTTTTTTCGATCTCCAAATTATGGATCGGTGCATCATGTAAAACACCAATAAATTCATGACAGTTTTTTTTTTTTGGTTGTAACATGAGAAAATGTGAAAAGCTTCAAAGGGATGCGAATATTTTCTTTCTTGCAAGATACTGTATTAATAAGAAAACAACACAACAAGGTAATACTGTAAAAGTTAGCTTCCAGCACACAATCAGAATTCACACATGCACACACACATGCATTCAGATTGAAAGCACAGCTGTACTCTGTAAATACATGGCGGTAAAACAACGATATGTGCTACTGGTGCTGTTGATCGGATGCATCATGAGATCCTCTTATTTCACTGGGAATTAATATCCTTCATTTTGACCAAAATCCATAAAAAAAAAAGAATTGCACGCCGTTCACTCTCTCAGCCGTTGTAAACTGGAATACAGTCATCTCAAACAATATATCAAAGTAAAAGCACATTTAGAGTAAAAATGAATAAATAAAATAAAATCACATGAAAAAAGGAAAACGTTATGTACAAATGAAGGGGGGGAAGTAAAATAGTAATAAAAAAAACACCAGTTGATATTCACAAACAAAAAAAAATCAAAAGGGATCTTAGGCCTTCTTTTTCACAGCGAAAGATCATACAGCGATAAAGTCCCAACAACTCCCACTGAGATCGGAACAGGAAGCTACATAATACTGCCTTTCGTAGTATGTGCCACACAGTGAGTGAAGACAAACTGAATCCATCTTATGATACACAGAGACATACAGTTATGTACATGATAATATACACGCATGTCGGAGGTGAACTCCAGAGCCTCTCGTCTCCGTTCTCATCCTGATCCGGATGCAGACAGTCGGGAACTCCGGTGGGCCCCTGCTGGACCCCGACACCGTTATGTGTGTAAGCATGTCCCTTCATTTACCCCCCTCCGCCCAAACCCCTTAAAAAATACAAAAGTAAAATAAAATTCCTACTCTCTCCTCAGCCTCTCTGCTGGACAAAAACTAAACAGATATGAGAGATGTGAATCGTCATGCATTGATTTCAGGGACGCTCTGAATAGCAACAGAAACAGAGAAGAGGGCGGCGTGGAGGGTAAAAACAAGCTCGCAGCAGGATGTGGGGGAGGGGCTTTAGAACTGGGAGGCGGAGCTGGGGTCGCACTGGAGTAGCCGGACAATGGAGGGGTCGCTTTTGGCACCTTTGATAAACTCCTCCAGGGACAACTTGCCTGCAACAGAAGAGAAACAAAAAGACATTATTTTCCAGGATCTTGACACTGTTATTATGTATAATTTACAATAAAAGGGACCTAAAAAAAAAACAATTTGAATGAGTCACTATGGTGTTGGAACTGCTGCACTTGTGCTTATTTTACATCTGAGATCCTGACTGGAAATCATTAGTCAAGTAAAAACCAGCCCCTTATGAAGCATACGGTCTGCACGCTTCACTTCGTTCAGATGGTCTGGGTTCTTAGCTACTGAGAAGCGATTGCTTCCAGGAGGCGCGCTCTCCGCTGAGGTTTGAATGTTACCCAGTCGCTAACGTTTGTCCATGACATATGTAAGGCGTCAGTTTAACGCTGAGAAGCTAACAGGAAGCGTGGCCAAAACGGACCGAACGGCTTCCGCTGCCTTTGCCAAAACCTGCAGACGGACTACAATTTGTTCACAACGTCTCCTTGTGTTTGCTGACTGGCTGACCTCTACTGGAGGAATCCAAGTGAATGGGAGAAGGCCCAGACCGAGCGCTAATCCTGAGCCAAATAAAGCAAGATATTTTTTTAGCTATAATATATTGAAACTACCATGGAAATTAGACACTGCTCATTGCTTCAGAAGTGAGGAAACTTACAAAATCAGCAGAGGAATGTCATTTTATCCGCCTACAGTACAGCAACTATTTTGTAAAAAAGCAGAAGAAACTTCTCTAATTTTGCAGCAAGCATTCACTCCCAGAAAGACTTGAGAGAGCTACAGAGTGCCAGGGTCATGTAAGGTCAAATCATTAACTTATAAAGAAAATCCTAGCTAAGTTCAATATTCACATAACGTTTAATTAGAGAAACTCACTGACTCAGTCGTTTAAATGAGTTTAGTTAGATTCCAGTGGAATTTGATTTTACTAAATTATTCAAACAGAAAGCTTCATTGTCCTTATCTATGAAACAGAGTTTGAATTGAATCAAAGACAAAATAATTACTAAACAAAGAAATTGTTTAGCAATTAAAAAAAAAAAAATAAAATAAAAAAAAAAAAAATAATAATAAAATCCTCTCACCTTTGAACCCAGAGTTTTAATTGCTTAAATATTTTATTTGCGTTTGTGAACGCAGCTCTTTCATACGACTTTGTATTAGAGCCATTATAGATGGAAAAACAATTTTTCTAGAAAAAAAAAGTTTAAATTTCTGAGTTTGGAAAGTCAAAAATTTGCTAGAAAGAAAATCTGAAATTTGAGATTAATCTCAGAAATATTTGACAAGAAAATGTGAAAATTTCTAAATGTTAATTTCTGGTTTGGAAATGTCCAAGTTTTTTCCAGCAAAATTGCGACTTTTCAAACTCAGACATTTCTAAGTTTTTTATAAAATATGTCAGATTTTGTGGGCGGTAATTTACTCCTTTTCTCTATCTACAATAACCCTAGTACCCCGTTATACTATCCACTGTTGGAAAAAGAAGAATGTAAAAGAAACATTTGGCCATAATAAATTCTTCTGTTTTTGTTTGACATGGGTTTTCCCTTCTTTGAAATAAACTAGTCTTTTTTGATAAAAAGCTGAATAACAAAAATAATGTTTTTCACCTTTTCCTCCTAATTTGTTGTGCTTTTATCTAGTCTAATAATTAGCTTATTATTGGACCAACATCTAAACTCTAGCCGCTGTACAAGCTCTTTTTCTAAATAAAATGAGCTAATTTCACAAACCAAATGAAAAAAAAGAAAAGAAAAACTCCCTCACTCCTCATCATTCATCCCTGGCTCACCCCCCACCTCACCATCATTATTGAGGTCCATTTGTCTGAAGATCTTATCTGTCCTCTTCTCTGGCGTGGACTCATCCTCTGGCATCTTCATCACGGATGACACCATCTTGTAGATGGCCTGAAAGTGGAGAAGGAGAGGAGAAAACAGAGTGAATTTGAGCCAGCAGGGAGCCATTACGGAGACTTAGCCGAGGCACAGCAGAGATGAAAAACAGGGTCACTGCGGATCTCTGGGTGCTAATAAACTTCCTCTGACTGCTACACACTTGCAACAACATTTGTAACTCCCGGGGCCTATCAGGAGAATGCTTGTGCCATCATACCGGGAGGATTACATGAATCACATGTGCAAGCATGAGGCGTACGTGAAAAGACTGAGGGAGGCGGGGGGGTTGACCAGCAGAGCTTTAGAGTATTGATCTGATACATCTTTATCTGTTGACCGATACCAGCGCCTTCCCGTCCCCCGTTGGCATTAAATTAACCTCTGTACGGAAGCATGAAAGCCCAGAGTATAAGCCCGGCTCGCAGAAGGATTTAGAATCAGTTTACGTCACCATTAGTTCTCCACCTCCGGGAGGGTGGGGGCGTGAAACCGACCGTAGATCACGTCTCGCAGAGATATCAGAGAGGAAGCAACCCCATCTTTAAGTACGAGATTTCCAAAGAGAAAAATGAAAAAGTGAAAGATGTTGCCGCGCCTAGAATGTTGTTTCCCAGCATTCGCCGCACTTTGATAAATACACCGTGCGATGTTACAACCACAGCCTTCAATGCGCTCGGTGCTTTTCTCTCCCGCTTTTCTTGAAAGAGAGTGAGCGATGATTTGTCTGGGAGAAGATGTCTGTCACATCTACAGTATAATACAATTCAGCTACGTAAATTATAGAGAATATATTTGTGAAACAACATCGAGAAGAAATTCTGCAGTGTTTTATCATAACTTAGGAACGAAGCACAAAGAAAGGTAAGTTATGTGTAAATGTTAGCAAAGCTAGCTAGCTAATATTAGTAATCTGACAAAATTCTTTACTTGAGCATATTCTTAATGTTTTATGGAACTAGTTTTCGTTTCTTGTCAGCTGTTTGCCACCTAGCTTGTGTAACTCTTCTTGTTTAGTTGTCGGTCACCTAGTACAATACAGAATAAAAAACTCTTCACAATGTGGCTTTGACTGCAGGCAAGTGGTCCGACAGGCTGAAAAATAAAAGACACGGTTAGCGTCGTGACCGAGTGGTCAGCCACGAACACCAACCGGCGCTGCTCCCACTTATAGGGTCACATTTTTCCAGCCCAACCACGAGAAAAACTTTACAAGTTATATTTGTAGATGTTAAATATTCTTACAGTACTTCGTTAATTGTTGAACTAGAAAAATATGACCGCAAGTAAAAAAAAGAATTGAAGAGCTGCCTCTCTCGCACCTACCTCCAGAATTCTGGTGGGGGAAGCCGCGAGACTGCCTGACGGACCCGTTGCATGCAGTCACCAATCACACCAGTAGGTGGCTCCAAACAAACGCACTGATCAAAAATCTCACAAACACATACAACCCTACAATCATTTTGATCAAAACTCACACAGACACACACAAGCTTTTCTCTCTGTTACGCTTGGTGCGCAAGCTAACGTCACCTAATAGCATATCGAGGGTCGTGAGCAAATGCAGTATTAACTTTGAGAGAATGAAGAGACAACGAATGTGGTGGCAACTTGGTCTTAAGTTTATTTTTTTCTCATGATAAACAACGATGAGACTGGCCACATGAAGCATAACTTTGAGTTACAAAGACATTAGCTAATGTTAGCTGTGCCCAGCTCCCAAAGTTAAAGCTACACACCGAGGTGGCTACGGCTATTTTGGCTCTGAGTGTTTAATATCTAGGTGTTTATATGGGAATGTGGATCTTTCGGATGAATTTGAGAAGAATTTTGATCATGTTTCATATTTTATTGAGTTGTGTAATGTGAGTCTTGGTTTCGACTTGGTCTCAGCCCCTAACGGTCTTGCTTTTAGGTTGCTGTCTCGATACACTCTGGTCTTGACTTTCACTTGTTCTCGGGTTTCGTAGTCTTGACTACAATACTAATTAATCATGCCAGGTCTGCTCCCAAAATGTGATTGATAATTATCCTAATAAATTCCCTGCTGTCTCACAATTTGGGATTATACCAGGGGTTTATTCTTGCCACGACTCATGACAGACTAGTCAGAAATGACTTTCCCTCAATCTGGTTCTGATTGATGTTGTCAAGTAACAAACAGCAAACAAGAATCAAAGTGTCCAGTCATGTTCTTAACAATACTGCTTGTCTTGTGTGTAGAAAAGAGTCTTGAAAGAAAAATAAAGTTCTTTTAATATTGTTTAGTTTATATTTCTGTGGATACTTTAGTTGACCACACTGTGTCAGGTCAGCATGTGTAAAGTTAGTCTGCTAATGAGCAGCCAAACAGGTTTATGGAAGCATTTTCTTCTTCTGCTGGCACACAATTACACAATGGCCCCTCTTCTCTCCTCTCTATATAACATAACCTCTATGAGCTCAGGGATAATCCCGCTATTCTGCACACTCGGGGATAAACGCTGGTTAAATTTAACTTGCTAATCCAAGAGAACCATAAAACAACCACACAGACTTACACACAACACACAGCAATGATCCTCAGTGCATTTTCTCAATGCATATCACTGGGGAACCATGGTGCTTCATGGTCTACCTGAAGGTTTCTGTAACAAGCACTCTGTTTCTTCTTTGTAATGAATAACTAAGGATTAAAGCTGCAGCTACCAGTTAGAAAAAGGGATTTAATGCAAAGATTTGCAAAACTAAGACTACCACCCCAACTGTGAAGAATGGGGCTGGCAGCATCGTTAGTGTTTAGCTGCAGGAGAGGCTGGTGCAAGTATCATGGAAATATTGAAGCAAGATCTCAAGACTTCAGCCTGTTAGTAAAATCGTCTGACTTCAGATTTCAGACTGGAAGTAAAAACTTGGGTACAAAATGAACAATACCTGAAAGCATAGTGTGAAATTATTGAGAGACTGGATTAATAGCAATCAAGCCAATGTTTTGGAGAGGGCATCACCAAGCCCAGATGTCAAATCTCATGTGCTAGCAGAACTGAAAAGGTGTTTTTGAGAGCAATGTTACCTGGAAGCATGACTCGATTTCACCAACTACGTCTGGAGGAGTATGCTATAATTCCAGCAAACTATTATGAGAAGCTAGTGGAAGGAGACCCAAAAGGTTTAAGCCTTTAACTATCAGGAGGACACCGGTGTCCCCGTGGACCCAATGACCTGCATTTAAGTGTTTAAAGGGTTTTGATCCAAGTTACAGAGTTTAAAAAGCAAATGCCACAATTTATCATGGAAAAATGCTATCCTTTCATTTTGTGCTCTTCAACTCCTACACCTTGGGCCTCTTTCAAATTACATCTGCTATGACCAAACTTTTTTTTCTGAGATCAATCTGAACTGGTACTGGTCATTAAGTCTCGAGCAAGATGCATGTTGGTCGTTATAGAAACAGGTTATTTACGGTATAACTGGGCTGTAAAGTTGAGTCATTTTGTTTACATGTCAGACTTGAAATGAGTGTTGGTGATTATTTCTTGTTGTGTGAAGAGTTTCTCCTGTCTGTTTAACTTATGATTCCAGAGATACTGTAAGTGGTGTCTCTTCTACTACAGAATCCTTAACTTTATCAATAATTAAATTTATAATAAATAAAGCCAATCTTTGATGAAAATTTGATTCCCAAGAATCACCACACACAAAGTTCAGACAGCCCAATTCTTTTGAGAGAAATGTCTTTCAATCCATGCCTGATCACATGTCCATATAGCCAAACTGAAAAATGCTTTATGTATCCTATAGAAATGTATTTTATTTTATTTAAAGAATAACTTCAGCGAATAATTGTGGAGCAAGTAACAGTGGACCAATCAGATTCAGAAATGGAGTTTACAGTATGAAAAACAATCATGTTTTTATTTGAAAAATGTTATTTTTTGAATGTGAGGTAAAAACATTCATTCATTCACATTCATCCATTTTTACCCTGGTCCCCCTGTGGGGTGCCCCCACAGGGGGGTAACGTTTCGGACGAAACATTACCCCGAATTGTTCTCCAGTTAACATTTCGGGAGCGAGCGGGTTTACGCCCTGGACAGGTCGCCAGCGTGTCACAGGGGGAACATAGAGACAGACAGGACAAACAACCATGCACACACATTCACACCTAGGGAGAATTTAGAGGGATCCCAATTAACCTGACAGTCATGTTTTTGGACTGTGGGAGGAAGCCGGAGTACCCAGAGAGAACCCACGCATGCACAGGGAGAACATGCAAACTCCATGCAGAAAGGTCTGGGCCGGGAATCGAACCCACAACCTTCTTGCTGCAAGACGACAGCTCTACCAACTGCGCCACTGTGCAGCCCGCCATAAATGCCTAAAAAATACTTTTAAGTCTTATAATAATTACATCATGAGGGAACACGTGACGCAGCTCGGACCCTGTGACGTGCTTGACCCATTCCATTCTGTTCTATGTGACAACACCGCCCTCTGCTGGTCTTGTTTTGTTCCTCCTACTCATGGACTTTCACTGGCGACATTCTGTAAAGTCCTCTCCGCTGTTCTGATTCGCTTCATGACTTCCTATTTCAACATGAAAACTAAGAGTCAAGTAAGACGAGAGAAACTAAGATATTTAATTTAAATGTCTGCAACTTTTACAGAAGTTGTGGTTCTTCTGTGGTTCTAATTCTCTCAGATTGGAACCATAAACTCCATCCATCCGTCCATCCCAGGGGTCGGCAACTCGCGGCTCTAGAGCCGCATGCGGCTCTTTAGCGCTGCCCTGGTGGCTCTCTGGAGCTTTTTCACAAATGTTTGAAAATGGAAAAAGATGGGGGTGGGAAATATAATTTTTGTTTTAATATAGTTTCTGTAGGAGGACAAAGATGACACAATCATTCTTAACGTTTTCCAGTGCTATAACAATGTGTAGAATAAATATTAAATTACAATATTTCTGTCATTGAATATTTGCGTCATAGCCTGCGACACGTTTCTTTCAGCTGGGCGGGGTGCCAGACACAGGGGCGGGGCTACAGGGGGGCAAAACGTGTATGCGGGATAGTTTTCGAATGATGAAAGCCTCCTTTCTTTAGCGGACAATAATAAAAAAAAAAGTCGGAAGTATGTTTGAAAAAACTCTTGGGTATTTTTCTGACAGATAGAAAAAAATTGGTAATCTGACCTAAAACAGGAAAAAAAAGTTTTTAAATCCACATAGAGAAAATCTTGTCTTTTTGTAAAATATTTGCTTTCAACTGCATATTTTGTTTTCTCAAAATATGCATTTTGAAAAAAACTATACAGACAATAGCAGAAAATATCTATAAAAATCATCTGTGTTTGTGGTCAGGATCTCAGATATTGCAGTCTTTGCTTGGAAGCTCATATTATTTACCAAAAGTGGACACTAAATGTAGAAAAGTAAAAAAAAAAAAAGTAATTATTTAAGTCTGATAATGACTCAGGAAAAGATGTCCCTTGAAACTTTCTGGTGGCACAACTGGGATAGTCCACAGCTGAGTGCATGAACCATGAATCTCTCCTACTGCAAAACTTTACTCACCTGAACAATCTCCAGCATCTCCTCACGGCTGATGTATCCGTTTCCATCCAGGTCGTACATACTGAAAGCCCATTTCAGCTTTTGCTCCAGCTTCCCCCGTGACGTGACGCTCAAGGCGATGATGAACTCCCGGAAGTCTATCGTCCCGTCGCCGTTGGTGTCGAAAGTCCGGAAGACGTGCTCGGCAAACTTGGAGGCATCTCCGTAGGGAAAGAAATTGGCATAGATCTTTTTGAACTCCTCCACATTCAATGTTCCACTGGGGCAATCCTTCAAGAAACCCTGGAATAAAGAGAGTAACACTTTATTTTAACTTTAAGTTCAGTACTTTTAACAGATATTCCACTGGATGGATAGACTAACGGCTAATATTCTAAGTTTAAGCAAGAACTCAAAAATGCTCTTTGGTGTAAGTAGTCTTTTAGCAGTAAAAGTTTTATGAAATGTGAACGGACTGCAGTAGATCTGTTGGAAGGGAGCTTGGTCTTATATAGCTGAGGGCAAAAGCTATATCTTTGTTCAAAGATATAGACACATTTAATAAAGCCTTATTGTGCTGTGGAAGCAAAGGGAAGTAAAAGTCCCATCACTCATAGGCTTTGTTCGAGATGTTCTTTTAACAGACCTTGAAGGTAGAACCAAAGAGGTGACAAACCCGTCTCAATTTTGAAGCCAGGAATTAGGTTCTGGACATCATAAGAGAAATTATTTTGCGTGAAGGCTCAGAGTTCCTGTGGCAGTGGAGTTAATCCATCTTTTTTATTACCCCGTGTCTGGGAAATTTTCGGGGTCGTAAAAGAACACCGGTGTTTGCCCGGGCTTTCCGGCCACAGGCTCTGATTTACAGCCCCGTGAGCTTCCCCTCCAAAAGAATACGACCTGGACACTTTTGCAGAAAAGTCAGAGTTCCTCAACATCCTGTTGAATAAGCAGTCATGTGAAAAAAGCTGGTCTTTGTAACATCTTTTGACACAGTGGTATTTAGTAGCAAGGGTTTTATTTATTTATTTATTAAGGTAGTGCTCAGGCAGGAAAGTGGGTTGTGACAGAGAGAGAAGACATGCGGTAAAGGTCAACAAGCCGGGACTCAAACCCAAAGAGCTGCAGAAAGATGATTGCAGCAGCTCATGAGTCTTGTAAGGGATCTCAAGAGGTCTACAAGAATTTCAAAACACCTGCCAACATTCCTTGGTCTGACAAGTTCACTCTGAAAGCAGACCACTAAATGTTTGAAGAAACCTCCAAGAAATAAGCCAAATGGCTGCTTTTACCTCTGGACCTTCTAGAGCTCACATGGTTGAAATACTCTGATTAGCTGTTACCTGAAAACTATTAAAACCAGCACTATGATACCATAGGAGCAAGTTAGTTTTACTCAAGGTCACCATTACCAACCTATCGACACTAATGACTACTCCACTATGCCCTCATTCCACAATACAAAACAGACAAACCAATCTAATGATCCTGCAGGTGTCTATAGCCCCTTCTCTACAGGTGTCTCTTTAACCAGTTCTTCACCAGTCAGCCTCTGCCAGATTCATCTCCATTTGCGGATCCTGCACGGTTCCTTTCCGAATTGTTGGGCTTGTACAAGCCGGGTATTGCATCTGATCGATTTGATTGGGAACAGACTGCATTCATTAACTGGCGAAGGGTCAATTGATGAACGAAGGCGATAATTGCAAACTCCTCGAACAACAACAGCTCAAGTACCATATTCAATCTGCAAAGAGACAGTAGCAGTTAGTGATAAGGGCAGCTAAAAACCGGTAATTCCACAGACAAACCTTAAGGCCCAAACCTTTTTCATTAATTGCGATGGAAGAGTCGAAACAGCATCAACTGGAATGGGCAAGATGCAGCAAACAAATACTGGCCGCCATCATCGGACCACAAATCCTGTGCGCTCACGTTCCCACCCATGTACCTGCCCATGTTCATGCCCAAATGGTAAGATATATCTGAATGGTTTTAGCCAACGTGGCTTAAACCGACCTGGCTAGACTGAGCCTTGACACTGGAGAAGGGGCTTATAAGGACATTTAACAGATTTTTACTTTGCTTTAACCTAACAATGATGTCCATTTAATTATATACAAATGTTGATATATTTTTGTATATCATAAGAGTCTGAAATAATGTTTGAAAGGAAACCTAATGTGTGTCATGAGGTGGCGGTGATAGTGGTGAGAACGAACGCTGATGACCCAGGTAGAGATAAAAAAAATGATGGCTTTAATGAAAAATCCTCAAAAACAAAAATCCAAACATACAGGCAGCACAGGGAAGAACGGAAGGCAAAAAGGTCCACGACTGAACAGACTGGCACAGAGAACTATAATGGACAACATTAGACGAGGACCCGACAAGAGACAAAGACAACAGGTGGACTTAAATACGCAGGGAGGGTAATCAGGAAATGAGACACACCTGGGAAGCAATCAACAGGAAAGACAGGACAGGGACAGGGCTAGACACCGAAAACCTAAAAAATAACTACACAGAAAACACAGAACACAACAATGTGTGGATAAAAGGAGATAACTGATGCAATCAACCTGGCTAGACTTGGACTTGATCATTCCAAGGGTAAATCTAGAGGATGCTGTCTGCCACTGACAGAGACAAATAAGTCAAGGCTGCCGCCAGATCGCTGATGAAACATGGCTCTTCAGAAAAAGCAAGGCCATCCAGAAACACTCCCTGTAGAATACTCACTGCCTCTTCAACCATATATAATGGGTTACCAGGTCCGTTCAGTTTCTGTACTTATATATATAAACAATCATCTTTAGAGCTTTAAAGCTGGACTAACTTCAGCAGTCTCTTATCCAGGTACATGGTAAATGTAGGTCAGAGCACTGCTTGAAGCTGCACTCACAATCACTATTTTAAGCTAAATCTATAAGCAGCATTTTGGGCCTGCGTTCATAAACACTGGCAGGTCTTCTGGTATCACCGTAACGCTGATAATAGCTCATGTTTTAAACTGTGTGTGGAACTCCTGTTTGCTAAGGAGACCAGAATCTAAAGAGCCATCATCAAAAACACAGCTTTGCTTGAATAGTGCTATAAAAGAAGGTAAAGGTGATAGTAGGACATTTGCCTGTAAAAACAAAAAGATAAATCCCTTTAGATAAACTGTTTCCCCCTGCAGAAATTGAAAATACAACAAAGCTAGACTCAAACATTTAGTGAAAAACAGTTTCAAGTACCCAAGACGACGATTATACTTCAAGCATCACTTTAATCCCTAATTTCATTGCGAGGATCTTTGCAATTACTATTATTTTAAGATATTGCGGCACTAGTGGCCTTTCTTGACAATAATCAAACAGGAAATGCTCAGAGGCAGAACGGGAGGAGACAATCAGCAAAGGTCCCAAGGTTGGGAATTGAACCCCAGACAACTACTCTGACTTAAAGCTTACATACAAAGTGCACTCACTCTATAATGACACCCATGATACCATCATTAGTACAGGGCGTACAATACATCTCCACCATGATCTTAAACTCTCTTTCATGTACAAAATGGGAGGCTTGTACATGTCTACCTCAGTTTAGATGGTAGACATGGTGGTGGCATCTTCATCATCATATGGTGGGTGATGCTTTTCTTTAGCAGGGACATGAAAACTGGCCATGATCGATAAAAAAAAAAAAGGAAATAATCTAAATACAGAGCAGGCCAAGAAGAAAACGAAACCAAAGCTGCAGCAGCTACCTGCTGGTGACCCAGTGTCATGGCCATGCGTACCTTGTACCACTCCTGCAGCTCGTGGTCGGAGAACTCCGTGTTCTCCCGGAGGTCCTGCAGCATCTCGGGCCGCAGCTTGCTGTTCTGTTTCCCCATGGCAACCGGACAGTTTTTGTTGTCCTTTCACTTGACGACAACGCTGTCTTGTCGCAGAAGCCAGGCCGTGTTCCACACCTGCTGGGCAGAAGTAGGGAAACAGGAGGTCAGGAGTCGCAAACACGAGGAACAGACGAAAAGATTTGTGTAATAAATTAGTAAACAAGCACAGTGGGAGATGGTTTTAACCCTCTCACGAACTTAACACTGTGGCAGGGGCTAATGGGTATGTGGGGTCACTGCTACCCCTAGTGGGATCAAATGAACCCCATGACTTGAGATCACAGGAGGGTTAAAAATAGACTCTTGCAGATTAAGGACAGCAGAAAATATGTATTTATGCTCCATTAAAGCACAGTCACGAATCAAACAATGCCATTCTTTCTACTGTAATGAAATCAAAGCGAGCCTTGTTACAGGAAAATGTCCCAATCCCCCATGACACACAATATTATGCAAGTCAGCAAGTGTTGAAGCTCTGCCTGGCCGGCACAAAACATTAAATAATCCCGCAGCCACTGACGTCAGGCACATGCCCGCTGATCACATTTGGACAGGGTTTATCCGGCCAGCTGAGTTTGGGAAATCAGCTGTCTGCCGCGAGCGCTGCTGTGTTCACGTCTCTTAATCCTTATCTCAGCACAACCTGTCGGACAAAATGCGATTTCAGTGATTTAATTATGCAACGACACCGCTAAAGATAATGTCTTTTTTGTTTTTTGTTGTTGTTTTTTTCGCTCATGATGACGGAGCGAAAATATCAGATGTATTTCATTGCAAATGCAGTTCTGGGTTTATTTTAATCAGAGTGCAATGAGGGATGTCTTACAAACCCAAATCAACTTGATTTGGTTGAATCTCTGAAAAAGAGTCAGAACAGAAAGTGTTTTTTTTTTTAATGTAAACCTTTTACACTTTTCGTTGTGAGAATGTTTAGAAATGTCATCTACTTGAGAAAATGGTGCAAATACTATAAATTCTCTGTGAGTTTACTGCACATTTGCTAACAGAGGACAGGACTCAAATGAGGAGCGAAAACCAGAGTGGAGATGGATGGATGGATGGATGGATGGATGGATGGATGGATGGATGGACGGACGGACGGACGGACGGACGGAAGGACCAATAGGGGATATATTGTAGTAAAAAAAAGTATGCTCTGATTTTCCTCCACACGTTTGAACCAAGGGAAATGATTGGATTCCAGACTCCTCCAGACTGTTCAGGGTCCCTGGATGTTGGAAGAAGAGTCAAAGAGCATGTGTAACACATAGGGGCTGCAGCGTGGGCGGTAACAGTGTTTACTGATGCCTGGCGAGCGCTTCATGCGCACAAAGAAACAAAACCCACACGTCCCTCGCCTCTTCCCTCGACTAATAAAATTAGACTCATATTAAATGGCTCATCCCGGAGGCATTACAGTTAAAGGCAGGTGCACTGACAGGACTGCCAGGAGCCCGTTTCTCGGCTGTTGCAGGCAGAACTGTCACCAACTGCTGGAACCAACCCTATAACTACATTAGTTCTTAACGGCTTGGAAACAATAAGTAGGTGTTAGAAACAATAGTCAAGAGATTTTGGTCTAATCTAATCACTGGTGGAACCTACAGATGAATACAACATAATGTCAATTTACAGCCTGCTGCTCTCCAACTGGTAGAATGGGCGAGGGCAATTAAGTCAAACACATGAGTAACTGCCTTTCCTTTGACGATATAATTGGAAAATTTAACATTTTCAGAAATAAATTTGCTTAACGGAAACATGGCAACTTAAAATTAACTCCCGTTTTTTGACAGAACGTTTTGGTGCTAGATTGAGGTATTTATTTATTTATTTTTTGCTGTATCAAAATTGGTTTATTTCACAAAACCACAATGGAAAAACTTTTTTCACATCACATGAGTCACATGACCAACAATCAAAAGTTGCCACTGGTGCAAACCACGAAGAAGAAGACAACAGGAAGTAGCAGCATCATGCTTCTTAATGGCTTATTGCGTGAACAAACTTATTCACGAGTGATTTTAATTGCGTTTCATAGTTAACGGAAGCACCACAATTGCAAGATTGTGTTTTTTCAGCATTAGCATGGAATTGACAAAGTTTTGTGCACATTTGTAATAAAAACGTGGCTAGTGACAAGATTAAATACAAACCAGATGACTTGATTCACAAAGTAACTTTATTAACCTATTCAACGTTTTCGTTGCTAGCAGACAGTCGAAAGGCTAGAGTGTTATCCTGTCACAAAAATGTTTAAAAGGTTAAAAAAGATGTGAAACAATTTTCCTCTAATGGTAAGTTGTTTCTCCACCGTATGCACATTTAGCAGCACATACATAAGCACAATTGACATTGCTCAGACACTCCTTCTGGCTCTGATTGGTTGTTTCTGAACAAGATGTGTATTTCTGTAGATGGCAGCAGAACCACAGGAAGGAAGCAGAAGTTGATTTTTTTTCACAGATTATGTCTCTCATATTGTGAAGCCCTAGGCGTAAATTCAACCTATAGGTCTTTTCACCTTAACCGGCATCACTTATCACCACGCCTTCGCCCCAGCCAACCAGGACGCACCACTGCTCCACCTCGATCCAATCACCTGGCAAGAGCTCCTTTAAAAGGCGAAGCAACCACAGATCCACCCACTTCAGTTGCGGTTCAGGTACCATGAACTTCCCCTTCTCAAACCGCTAGCTCATTCAACACACTTCTTCAACCTTTACGTCTAAAATCTCCTTTTGTTTGCCTCCCTTATCCATGTCATCCTTTTCCCACGTTAAATAGACTCGCTCTCCAAAAGCCCTGTAACAGATTTAACGGAGCTCAAAAGACAGATTTTCAGAAAGAAACAGAGTGTAAAGTGACGGGCAGACTGCCAGAAGTCCACAAGCTAAAACTACACAACAAAATCCTGTTCAAACATAGCAACATTTTCAATGGACTCACCATTACCTCCCTGTTTTTATATTATTATTATTATTATTATTTTTTTTTTAAATCTTTCTTAAACTAGCTTTGACCTATGGAAGCTCCGAGTCTGGCAATCGCAGCACGCCCTCAGCAGCATCCTGCGGCATAAAACATTAATCCATCTTTCCCCGTCTGAGTGCCCTGTTGTTGGTGTTCCGTCCTGCTGTAAGTCGACTCAAACGCAGACTCGGCGAACATCTGTCATGGCGTTCCACAGCTGCTGCTAAGCAGGTCGGCGACCTCTCAGCTGACTATTCTTGCTCAGAGGTGAAAAAAGGAGAAAGAGACAGAAAAGAGGGGAGAAACCGGACGTACGGATGGACGACGCGAGAACAAAAGATTGTGAAATGGGTGAGGACGGTAAAGGTGGGAGTAAATAATTTCCACCAGAGAGAAATGGTGCAAAGTTGCAGTGTACTATGGACATTTTTAAACATCATGACACAGCTTTTCAAATATGGTAGCAAGTTTTCATTTCAGTTCTAAAACAGTAGGTAATGTAATCAGCTGGAATTGCAGCATTTGTTCCCTTTGATTTTTTCAACATTTTTTATGTCACAACAACAAACTTGTATTTTAATCAGAATCTCATGTAGTAAACCATAGAGAGCTATGTACAATAGTAAAGTGAGAGGATATTTCTCTTCACAGGTCCAGGGGTGCTAAGGGAGACTCAGAAATGTGGACAAATATATATATATGTTAATTATAAATTTTAAATTACATTTTTTAAAGAAAATCCAATCTGATTTCCAATTACAATTATACAACACAAGTTAAAATAACTTGTTGAAATGTTAGTCCCCATGCTCATCTTTCTGATTGGCTGCCTTTCGAATTTATGAAGCTTCTTAAGCTAGCTAGCAAGTATAGCAAGTGCAAAATGAACAAGTTTCTTGCAAGAAAAAAAAAAATCATATGAACCATTGAGATGATAAGGTAATATATTATAGACATCAGATTAATAAAATCATAATATTAATCTTATGCCTATTTTTTAAAATACATTTTATATTTCCAGTGGTATGTATTTGCTAATATTTAACAAGCTTATTCAACAAATAAGCCATTTCCCCTAGGGGATCAATAAAGTAAATTGTATTCTACTCCATATATTACGTGATAGTCCAATTTTCTATCACAGAACTCATGGCCAATTAAACTCAGAAGATATGTGGCAGTATTTATGCTAAACGAATGTAATAATTATTAAAAAGTGAATAAAAGTAAGCAGAAATAAAAAAACAAAACACTCTAAAAGTCTTGCAACCCAAAAGTTGTGGGTTTGAGTCCAGCTTTCTTCTGTCACATGTCGATGTGCTCATGGACAAGGCACTTGACCTCATACGTTAATTCCCAATCTGGGAATCGGCATATAAATATGTTTGTGCTTGTGAGTGCAGCTGGATGAATGTGGCAGTCGTGTAAAGTGCTTTGAGTGGCCAGTACGACCAGAAAACAGCTACATAAACTCAGTCCATTTACCATTTCAGTCGTGGGCCACAAGTCTGGCTTTTATGCTAGAGTGGCAAGAAAAAAGCCATAAAAAGTTCTGTTTACATCTCTTCACAAGCCGTGCATGGGCCACTGCAAACGTGTGGAAGACGCTACTCTGAGTACATGAGGCATGTGCAACATTAACGATGGAAAAGGTCTTAAGATGATTTGTAATGATCTCATTTTGTTGCATCACAGAAACCTCAGATTTTAAGGGTTGTAGTTTTAGCAATGCAGAGAAAGTGAACGCAGTTAGTCCCTGTTAGCCATTCTTCCCAATACTGAGCAGCTAAAGTCGGAGCAAGACGGATGTTTAAGACATTTTATAGCTGGCGAAAATGTCCTGACCCCTCTCATTAATATCCACCTCATTCGAACAGTCGTGCTACATATGCCACTGCCAAACGTTAGCGATTTGGTAAAACCAGATGTCATTGTATAAAACTTCAGTGTAGTCCAAGCCTCCGACAAGCGATTGTTTCTCACTAGCAAAGGCTCCAGACCCTCTGTACGAAGCAAACATAGAACAAGACGATGGTTTTCACCAGACTACTGGAAAATGAAAGAGCGCACCATTTCAGACTTTGTTGGAGTAGAGGCGGCATGTAACGCAAAACTCTCACTACTAGATCTCACTACTGGAACTTGTCTTCTTCAATTTTGAAAAATTTTTAATATATTGAAGAAACTGACCTTTTCTTGAATCACAGTAGCGCATAATCCAATGAAAGTTTACAGGCTGTACCTTTTTCTGTAATTGTCTCCATTTGTTTGTCTAGATGGGGAAACCCCATTGAAAATGTGAAAAATATTAAGGTTAAATAATTACACATAATTACTTAGCTTTACATTTCACCAATTAAAGGTGAGATTCAGGATAACTGACATGACAAGTAATAGTAAATCTTAATACATTGACCAAAAAACCTTTACCAGTTTACTTTTTGACTTTCGCCTCAAGTCGCCGTGGTACTTTTTCACCAACTTTATAATTAGATTTCATTTTGTATTTTTGGATGAAACCACTTTATTGCCCAGGAAACCTCCAGAGATGCCTAAAGCCCGACAGTGGACATGAAAAGTAATTTAGTTCCTGGAGTTGTATAAGCTGCTCCTTAAGGAGGACTGAGGCAGGTTTCATTGAAAGTCATTCAGGCCGCTGAGTGAAATCCTCCCACATTCAGCTGAAGTCATTTTTCTGGACCGCGCTGTGAAATAGAATAACATTAAGCATATTGACTAACTGTGAAGAGAGAGGTACTGCCATTGTTGAAGAAGTGGATGACTGTGGCTGGGCCAATATCAGGTTTTTAATGAAAAACTGAAGAAAAAAAAGTCTGCTATGGAGCATCATTCCAGCTTAGGTTGTAATATATTGAAGAAAGAAAGCTTCATCGTAAAACAAAACATTCTTTTTAATAAAAGACTTCAAGTGAACATAGCTTCTCACCAACTTGTTGTTTGTACTCATCTAAAACAAGCACTGTGAACTTTTGAATAAAAAAAATTATGCTTGATAAGTTAATTTATTTAATTTGAGGAACTGTTTAAATCAAGTAATTTTATTTTTATATTAGTTTCGAGTTTTAAAAAAATTGCCTTGGGGTTTATCTATGCATACAAAGAAAATAAGCGTGGCTCTGTCTAAAATATTTATTTCAGACTAATGACGCTAAATTATAAAGTCTATTACTGGAGTTAGTAATTGTTCACGTCAAGAAATATATTAAAAGCAAAAATAATTGCTGTAACTTGGGTTAAAAGCACAATAAAATCTATTCATTAATTAGTTAATAGTTATTCATAAATAATTTAAAATAATTATTTAAGCCATCAAACGTTTTGTCATTTATTTTGTGTAAAAGTACTGTTTATTTGCCGCACGTTTGTTTGAAACGTACATCTAAAAAAATTTTTTTTTCACTATCTACGCTGTTGTGCAGTCAAGCTTTTATTTCATTTGTTGATGTAAACAGATTGTCCAATCATATGTGTGAGGGCGGGACCTAAGTGAGGCAGGTGAAAGGTCAGCCTGCGGGGTTCGACTGCTAGTTTGCTGTGCTAGAAGGAGGCTGAAGGAGCTAAGCTAAAGAGAAACAGTGACAATATACGTGCGGATGCAGAGTCGACTTTATTGTTTTGGACTGTTTAACCTCCGGGTGAGTGAGTACTTGCTGTAAATGGTTCAGGGCGTAAATATATGACGCTAATCACGAGTTAGCATTTAGCATTTGCCCGCAGACTATTGGTAACTGTATGAGAGTATATTATCCTTAGCCAGATATAAGAAACTAAACAAGAGACTTTTATCGCACAGTGAACGGAGAGGAATTATCTGGACTCTCTGACATTGACGTTGGTCGAGTTTTGCCAGAGTTCTCCATGTTGCCCGGCGCAGTGAAGCACCTTTAAACTCAGATGTCCAGTGGTACCCGCTTGGTCACGGACAAGGCCTCATCCATCCCTCACACCTAAGCTAACTCAAAGGCCTCTGTGAGTAAACTGTAGCAGGTGCGTTTATTTTAAAACGGATTAGTATTTGTTTCTCCTGTTTACCAGTAATTGTTTATTAGTGAGACGCTAACATTACCACAGTACTGTCACATAAGGTTTTGATGTGTGAAATAATTACAATATCTTCAAATTTGTTAAGTTTACTGAAGTTACACTCATTAAAATGACACATTTTTGTTTTAGTTTAACAAATTTAAACTTATGTTTTTCAGTAAGGAGAACAAATTGGGTTGTACAGTAGGAGTTCATTACAGCTGACTCCAAATTACCAAGCTTGTTGAGTTCTTTAAACTTGAGTTGTACAGCTGAAAACTTTTTTTTTTTTTTTTGAAAAAAGTCTCGGATTGTTTTTTTTTTTTGTTTGAGGCAATGAGTTTGAATACATTTTTTTTTTAGAACCAAGTCCACTTATTGCGTCTTACAACGTACAGAACTGGGGATTGAAGAGAGGAGGCAGGACTATAAAAAGTGGTAGAGAAGATGAGTCAAAAATCCAGTTTCAGACTTTGGAAAGCCGCTCCCTGTCAGCTGTTTAATGTGCTCATAGGAGGATAAAACGCTGCCTTCACTTCTCCTGCCAGCAGCTCAGGCATAACGGAGAAGCAGAGACGGAAAGGAATAGCTGAAAAAGACCGGAGAAAAGACGGACAGCAGTGGGAGGGGGTCTGGAAGCGGTACGCATGGCTGGAGCAAAGCAGCAAGCACTCGTCCAAGCAAACTAGCGGGAGCTATCGATCCTTTTCTCCTTTTTCTTTTTTTTTTGTGAGTGTTTTCAACCTGTTGTCTCCCGTCGCTCTGTAAGGCCGGTGTTTTGAGAGCCCACCTGAGACGAAGGGCAGCTCATGAGTTTCGTCCCTTTTTATTTCCATTTCTTTCTTCCACCCACATCCCTCTTTCCCTCACAGTTTCCTTTCTTCTTTTCTTTTTTCTTTGGCCAAAGATTTGCTTTTGTTCCCTTCGTAGCTTCCTGGTGACCTGCTGATTGTCCCCGTCAAGTGGGACAGAACGGATGGCTGCTGGTTGTCTGCCTTGTCTCACTCTGAGTGCACTCGGAGAGGATTTGTTGAAGATTTTGTGACCTTTTCAGGTCCTCTTCCGTGTATCTGGCCCTGTTCTGCGGCTCGCTGATACGCTTGTTACGGCCACCTCTGCAGTTAGATTAAATCTTCCTCCGCTTTGTTCCGTTACACTCTCACCGACTGGGTCACACAAAGAAGCCTTCGTGGAAGAGGAAGCATTGGGGCTGGAGCAAACGGAGCAAACAGACCTAACAGTCCACACGGCGGGTCGCTTCATGGTGCCAGATGGCAATTTTTCTACATTTACCTTCAATGAAAAGTAGATAATAAATTTAACATTTTGTAAGCAAATTTGCTGAATGGAAACCTCCCAATTACAAGATTTCAAGAGTTTGGGCGCTAGGATGAGGTGTTTTTTTTTTTTGTTTTTTATTTTTTATTTTTGCAAAACTTCTGTGGGTACACATTTTTTTTGGTATCACACAAGTCACGTGATCAACAACCGGATGTTGCCACTTGCGCAGACCCCGAAGAAGACAACAGGAAGTAGTTGAAAGATCATGGTGTTGCATGTTTTATAATGACTTGTAGGGCAGTGGCTTAAATATGTCAGCAGAAACCACCAAGGTGTCATAATTGTTCTTTGGATTACAGCAGTTGGTGTAGTTTGTCCTTTAATGAACACCGTACTTTGGCTTCTGCTACCATGAGCTGGCAGGATTTCGATTGGTGTTACACTAATTGCTGGCTCCTCACTATAGCCAGTTATTTTACATTTTTTTATTTATGCAGTTAGTGAGATGTTGGTTCATCTCACTAAGACCGTCTTATAAATATCAGCTGTAAGTTTTGCTGGCACTCCCCGGGTTATGTGAATGACTTAATAGCCTCAGTAATAATTTCTTATGTTTAATCAATGAGTATTTAATTTTGTATTGTTCTTTTTAATATATGCTGTATTTGGAAAACCGCTTTAATGTGAGTTATGTTAAAACACAGTGATTTCTTATATTTCATAAGGTGAAGCCGCTATCAAGCGTGCCGAATAAATGTAACCGTCTCAGCCATGACCTCAAACACTGTGTGTCTGACTCCTGCCTCAGCCTTCACTCCGATAACAACCCTTCAAACACAACGCATAGCTTTCAGAAATAGTGAGGTCATCTCACACGGACAGGGCTACAGATTTATAACGTGAACAAATTTATTCACATGGGATTTTAATTGCCTGTGATGGACTGGCAACCTGTGGAGGGTGACCCCGCCTCTCACCCGTTGACAGCTGGATATAGGCACCAGCACCCCTCCTGACCCCAATGGGATAAGGATGTTAGAAAATGGATGGATGGATGGATTTTAATTGCGTTTCTTATTGAATGGAAATCCTGCAATTGTGGAATTGTTATTTGTAATGGAAATGCAGCTCCTCCAGCTCCTTTTCCTTTTCCTAAAGGATTGTCACACAGAGAGCAGAGTTTGTGATTCAGTCAATTATGACAAATCGTAAAGCAGCCCCAGACAACCGGCCGGCGGACATCTCCAGCTGCCTTTGGGCAAGAGACGGGTCGCCAGGGGCAACACAGAAACACACAGGACAAACAACCAGGCACACACTCTCTCATACCTAAGGGCATTTCAGAGAGGCTAATTAAGCTAAAAGTCATGTTTCTGGATAGTGGGAGGTAGACGGAGAACCCAGAGAGAACATGCTAACTCCATGCAGAAAAACCACAATCTGGTATTCAAACACAGGATTTTCATCCTGAAATCATGATCTGAAAAATTGCATATATTGTTAAGTTTCTGCAATATATTTTTGTCTAATGTAAAAATTAGATTGATGATCTAAAAATTATGTTTGGAGGGAAATGCTTGTCCATCCCTAGTTGTTGTTTTCAGCTATTTAAGCCAAAGGCTCTGGTTTCTCAGACAAATATTTAATCTAATCTAATCAAAATGTATTTATAAAGCACATTTACAACAATCTCATTTGACCATAGTGCTTCACAATAATTACAACATCATAGATGTGTGATAAATTGATAAATTAATTTGATAAATTTGTAGTAAAATAATATGAATAAAAACAGACATGCAATTAATTTCAGCTGCAGCAATTTCCCAAAAACTAGAATCAATTACTATTTTTTTTTTGCTCTAAGATGATTAAGAACATTAAGGCTGATCCAAAACAGTGTACTGTTGGTAGTAGATAAAATAATAAAAAGATATGAAGTCTTTAACCTCATTCAGAGACGGTTGCCACAAAAACTGACTAGAGATTAACCATTCAGTGTTCAGAATGTTTAAAATCCCGGGTTAGATTATAATCTTTTAAATACCAGTCTCTTTACAAACTGTTAAAATCATTGGAAGTGGATACCTTTATGATGCTTAATTAAAAATACCCATGTGCTTTGTTGATGAGACCGACTAGCTGAGGGAGTCTGAATGATCTCCTTTACAAAGAAACTGCACAAATAATTAAAGGAAAAAAGATGACAGTGCCATCTAAACTTTGATTTCCCATCTAAATAGAATCTGCATTCACTGTGATGCAAGTAGGACTTTTTTTTTAGTTGGAGACTATTTTGTAAGTGGGACACAGCGTGATGGAGAACAAATATCAGTTAGCTGTTTTTTCTTTTTTTACTTTAAAAGGAAAAGGCTAAAGTGTTTTACTGCTAAAACTCGTCAGCTTTTTCTTTCCTGTTTCTGGGATGTTAAGACTGTCAGAACTGCCAACTTTTTGTGGATTTTACCATAAAAAATGGAAAATGAATAAATGTGAAGGAATAACATTTTTTGTAAAAAAAAAAAAAAAAAAAAAAAAAAAAAAAAAA